>NW_010130705.1:0-13830 GCF_000699245.1 Pterocles gutturalis | reverse complement strand
TTTACTTTGTATTACCACTCAGATTTTTAGTAGGACCACCCTGGGTCTTAACCAAGTTGACAAAATTTCTGTAATAATTGTAAAAAAGTTGGCTATTTATTTATTTAGAGGAGCATCACTTTTTGCTTTACAAGACACTGAAATAATTTAAGAAGTCATGATGTTTTTAGGTATTTTATAAAGCAAAAACTCTTTATGATTTGCTAGTGACAATTTCTCCCCCAAATATCCACATATGCATTCTTTGGGCAGGCCTTCTGGTAGTAGAGCTCCTCATCCTCAGCCTACTCTAAAAGCCACAGGTGTGATAAATTCTTCAGCGCTGCAGCATTTCCATTCATTAGTATTTCGTTGACAGTGTAAGAACATCTAGCCTTCAGTAGTCCATCCACTTTACAAACTGATTTTAATAGAACTGCCAGGTTAAATTTTGTCTGATTGATAAATAACTGACGTTCAAATAGGAAAGGATCAAAGTGCATCGATTTGATTAATTCTATTTGTTTCATTATATACATACTTAAAAAAAAAAAAAAACAACAACAAAACCAACTGACACTTTTTAGAGCTAGCAACAAGAATGTAGTCTCATGCCTACATGTCTCACGTCATGTTTTTTTCCAGAAAGGCGATCAAAGCTGCCGTCTTCTTCTTCAAGAAGCTATGTCCCTTTCTACAAGCAAAGAGGTATCAGAGGTGAAGTTAAGTCTCTTCGGGACTAAACTGATTATTTGCCTTCCTCTTACAAATCATTGTCCTCCAGAAGAAAGACAGCTATCATAGTGACAATGCTGAAGAAATTTACTTTTAATAGGTTTATTATTTTACTGAGAATTTCGTCAGATGTTTCAGCAAAGCTTCAGATCAAATATATGATTATTTTTTAGCCTTTGAGGTTGCTGAAAGTGTGCTCGCTCTCACTGGAGCTTTGATTTGATTTCTCTAGCAACTACCTTCTGCAAAGCAGCACTGTCTGCTACAGCGGAGATGGTTCTCTCTCCAAACTGTCTCCTCTCCAAAGAGACCTGCAGTCCCAGCCTTTATGGACAGAAATCTTCCAATGAAACACTTAAATATTTATAAATAAAACTTACCCCAAAAGCAGTAATAGATTTCATAAAAAGGGGAATTTAGTATTACGGGGTGTGCTTTCGCATTTCGGGAAAAATCTTTTAGAAAAGCAGCAACAGTATGTAAAGGGAAAGAACACTTATGATTCATTATGTTCACAGCCTTGCACATTCTGGGTCTCATACAGACTGTATTTTTAGTTACACTGTTATTAACACTGGAAAGTCCTTTTGGTTGAAATCCACATGCCTATTGTGACAGTTCTGCAGTTGCTACACGGAAATGTCAATGGGACAGACACAAAAAATACACGTTGTTTTGTAAAAGCCCCTGTTGCTTTGCAGGGAATGGAAGTGACAGGAGCTTCCCTAGGAGGGCCAACAAGTCTGCCTCCTTGCTTATCATTAAGTATCTCCTGGAGACAGCAGGGAGTCTGAAAAACAGCATTTCTTATTAAGAAGTTTAGCTTTTTCCATTGTATACCTATTTGAGAATTCAAAATTTATCAGCAATGCAGTTTTTATACCACAGATGAGCACATCAATTTTCTGTCCACCTTACTTCATGCATTCTAATATTCACATATTGACTTAACCACCTTTTCCATTTCACTATTTTCCATAATATTTTGGCAGAAAAAAAAAATCGATCCCCTGATATCAGAGGGAATATTTTAAAGATTAAATTTAGTGAGTCCTGCTAAACCAGTGTATTTTCTGTTTAAAGGGCAACATCACATATCACACCCCTCCAGGTAAAACAGAATCAGATGCAACAACTTCAACACTGCGAGAAATGCAAACTTGAGAATGTGCAAAACAAGACTCTGAAGATTTGATCTGGTACACACCTGAGACATTCCACCGGTTCAAAAGGTCCATGAACAACATAGCATTAAATCTTTATTATTCTAGCAGGTTCTTACAGACTGATAATTTTCCTCATTACTATCCCCTTGACTTCAGATATAACACAGCAATATGAACCTATCAACATTTCCACTAACAACAGAGCTTGCTATTTAGGCACACAGAATGGGGTAGCAGACCAGTGTAATTGATTTTTTAAATTGATATATTGTGCTACTGCATATGGCTGCTGAGTTTTGACAACAATGAAACCGAAGTGCTGCAGGGCTTTAACTCATAATATTCACACTCATTTAACTCATAATTTCTTCACATATTTATTTAGCTATTAATCCACCTAAGTTTCTTCATTTATCCCAGTGACAGCAGAACTCCACAACAGGAGGTAAGCTCAAAACCAGATTATTATAAAAGAATCCAATCACCAATTATTTCACTCTAAGAGTATACAAGCTTTGTACTTTGATGCACCCACAATCCACTGAGGTAGGAAAGTAATGTAAGCACTTAAAAAGCTGATGAGCTATTCAAAATTCCTGTAAGCTGCAATTTTGTTTCATTTTTTGTCATACAATTATATTCCTCAGGAGATACAGAAAGGACCTGTATATTAATAAACTTACTACCATCTTCCCAGAGAAACTGCTGCCCTCTCCAAGAAAAACAGAGGGACCCTGCAAATCTGTCCCTAACTCTCCTGCACTTAATAAATGCTCAGAGTTTGTATAAAAAAGAATTCCTACAAGTGACACAGGTAGTAGCCACAGTCAGCTTTTGTATGGCCATGCACAGGCACAGACACATCTGGGGACCTGGGTCGCTCTGTCACACCATATTCATACATGTTCCTTCCTCCCTCCTTACTTCAAGAGCAGAAGCGTGCATCATTGCTCCCCCCACTCCCAAATGACTGAGTTTTGCTTCTGCTCTGAGGGAGAAAGAAAAAACAAAAGAACAAAATCCTACTCAGATTTGTCTGTCTGCATGACAGGGGAGCTAGCAAAACTATGGCACACGATTTCAAAGAGGTTCATAGGCCAGTACAGAAGAAGGAGCTGCTGTTGCCAGGGGACTGCCTGCTGCCAGTGCCACCATTAACACCCCACAAAAAATCAGAGAGGGAGGAGAAGCACGTAAATAGCTGTTACCATGAGTGAAACCTTTGTATTTAGAAATAGATTAAATAATGCTAACATGAACAGCAAGAGCTTTATGACATCCCTGCGTTAAAACACACTGCAGGTTGGGAAGCCCACGCTATTCTACATAAAATATACCAAGAAATACACAACGAAATATACAAAGCTATCCACTACTTTAAAATAGACTTCTCCAATTCTTTCTCTTTTATTCGCTCCTCTGCTTAACAGTAAATACAGCAAACCTGTATAGTCTTCCGTGTCAGTAGACAACAGCTTTAGGGACAACTCCAGACTGTCTCCAGAAGAACCAAATGTAATTCTGCTCTATCCTCATTAGAGACTATCTTTACTAACTGACTTTTGCAGTTCATTCATGCAGATTTCACCTGCAGCAAACCTTACAGTTTTGTACAATTTTTCTCAAAGTAGAATTAACACCTTACTACATATAATAAGTTTAGCAATTAAATACTGATGCCATCACCTCTTATTCTTTTCCTCTAAATTCTCAAACAGGCAAAGTAAGCAGCAAATACTGAAAATATTTTATACTTGCAAAAGTAGGACTCAGTAACCAGATGAAGATACATTTTGAGATTTTTCTGGGAAGGCACACTCTCTACAACTAGCTGATATGGGCTCTGATCACTTGGCTGAGTTAAGAAGAACTGCAGACTGTTACAGAGTCAGACTGTAAAATCAAGGAGAGTGTAGGATGTACAAAAGAGGAAGGAGGCCAACTCTCCTCATCAATGGTAGGTCTTGAAAAGACAAAGCCCACTAAAGTAGTTTATGCCTTTTTCCAGCAATAGAAGCTGAATGAGGGCAGCACAATGGTTATGTTTCAGAAGCTTTCTTTTTATTCAGTAGTAGAGCTGGAGTGAGCTTCTTGGTTTTTTTTTGGTTTTTTTGTTTTTTTTTTTTAATATCCCTAAAGCAAAAAAAAAAAAAAGTAACAAGATGTAGAGATTATTTTTTTTGTTCTTCTTCCTCCTAACATTCAGTACTCAGTTACCTGTATCTGGATGATTCTCTAGCATGGGTTGTGAATGGGAGACAACATGAAACCTAAACCAAATGCACTCCTAAGACAACTGAGTTTGTAAACAGCAAATGTACAAGTGGCACTTCCAGTTTGTTCATATACTGTCAGTATAACATAAAATACTAGAACTCTCTCATGATTCATTCCCTTTGCAGAAATACTTCACATGCTTCTTCCCTGTGACTGTGCTAATTAATGCCTGACAGGTTATAAAAGAAAAATGTAGGGAAGACAAGCAAGCCCATCCTATGTTTTCTCTAGAGCTTTTTGTTACTAAGCAGTTTTCAAAAGCATATGGAAATAAGAATTCACTCAAAATTACCTTAATAACCAAGTCAAACTTCTGGTGCAAATCCCTGTTTATTGGTTTTAGGAGGGTGAGTACAGCTGTTGTGAGATTCATATGGAAATACTCTGGATAATCCTCAGGAGTACCTGTAAAAAAGACAATGAGGTTTGAGCAAATGTTTAACTAAATCTTTCAGAAAAATTAATATATTGATTTTACTCATTAGTCATCAAAGGAACATAAACTAGTCATATTATAAAGATAAAATATTGCATCATGTGAACAAGGAGCTTAACAATACTACTAGTATTATGTGTTTAATATTATCATTATTTCCTTATTCTCCCTAGCCATGAAGATTCTTCTCGACTGGGAATCCCTCAATAACAACAGGAGCCCAAAGACACCAGCAGCTGGTGGAAATGATGTTTCTCAGTTTGCAGGAGATACATACAAATCTAGTCAGGTAAGAGGACATATGCAGAAATGAGCTTTCACTGCAAATCATCTTCCACTTCCATCCACCACATTCCTGAAACTCAACTTGCTAAATAAACATATACCACGGAGATTTTCTCTCTCCATCTTTAAGTACGTTTTCCCTGAAGTATCGCTGGACGTACACTGCCATTAACCACAAAGCAGAGAACACTATGAACCATTTTTTTAGTGCACACACACAATGACATGGTGTGACAAAGATGTTACGACTAAGTTCACGCTAGCTATGTTAATGCTCACTGATTATGTCCTACCATTTGTAACTTAAAATGCACATTTTAAATACCTTGCTTCTTGCACCTAAGGGCAAGGTCTTCAATGCATTAATAACATATACAGAAATAATAAAAGCAGACAACTTATTTTAGAAATCCATCTAAGAAAGTAAGTTTCTCATCAGTTTCTCATTTGTGTCTAACAACTTCCATTTCTTGTCAGCAGTAAATAGCCTCTTCATGGTTGTGAGCTTTCCAGGATACTCTCCAACTCGGTTAAAACAGAAGCAGTCAGAGTCTGAACAGATTTGCGAACCAATGGAAGCCCAGCACAGGCTATGTAAAGGATGGAGACAGCCATGACCTTGCTGTGCCTGGCCCCCTGGTACCATGCTCAAGCCAAAAGGCTCTAGAAGCATAACCTGACACAGAAGGAGGCAAGAATTCAGCTACAGGGATTTTGAGCCACATGATTCTCAAACAAAGTACACAAAAAAGTAGCAATGGTGAAGCATTAATTGTCAGGAAAAGATGAAGCAATAAGCAGATATGACTGTTCAGCACCAGCCTCTCGCCATTAGGGAATAGAGGTGATACCATTTTTTATTCTGAAAGACAAAGGGATGTTCTCTCCTCATTTGCCTGGCAGAAAACAGTACCCGCCTTCTCTAGCCTGTGTCTCATTCCATTAACTGCCTGGCTTTCCCCAAGCTAGCCTGACTTTCAGCTGTGGAGCTGTGAGAGCACAAATCTGAACAGAATAGGGCTCGGAAAGCCAAAGTGTTTAGAAACAGCATGAACTCTGGCATCTCACTGCTTATCAGTATTACCAAAAGTATCTGAAGAAAACAAACTACAGATTACAAGTCTAAGATCCCGAGTCATTTTAGGTCTAGGAGCAGTTCTGCGTAGCAGCCGAGAGGTAGAAAGCACTCCTGGCTGAATGTATAAATGCCTCAGTAAGTCCTGGGAGCTCATGAGTTACGGTATCTTAAAGCAGCCAATCAGCAGGACAAATATTGCTGTGCAATACAGTATAACAGGGCATAAGATTCAACACAAAAAAAGACCACTTTTCTGATAAACGATCTATTAGTTCTTCACCTTTCAAGTGGAATGATTAGAAACTGCTTTTAGAGAGTCAGTAGCTATCCCCGGAGACAGATTACTGTTCAAACTCTCATGCGATACTTTAATTTGCAACTCAGCGTATGACAACCATTTACTATATTGTGTGTATACTATGAATATAGTGTACACTGTAGATATTCTGCAAAACTATAATATACATGAGCATTTTATTTTTTAATGACAAGCAAAACTCTGCAATCTGCTCATTAAAATCTTTACTTTCACCTCTCCAAGGGCAAGAACGTAGGTGCAGTTTAACACAGCAAACATGAAAAAAAGAAGTGATTCCACAAAACACAATCTTCAATTTCCTCTCCAGTCACAGAACACAGAAAATTACAACATGAGCCTCTGTACTTCGGGAGCAGCCGGGCAGGTGGAGGGCTGCAACTGCAAAACACTGCCTCAGGCCTTTCCATTATCAAATCATACAAGCAAAGCAACTGGAAACAAATGCCAAATACACGAAAGTAGCAGGAAAAAACCCCAGACAGCAGAACACAAGACATCCCCCAGAAAAGTGCTATTCTCTGAAGTCCTAGAACTGCATTCCTCTCTGGCCAGAAAACAGCACAGTCAGCTAACCAAACACTAAATTACAAGGGAAAGCTTGCAAGCTCCCAGGCAGCAAAATTTAAGGTGAATGCAGTAAGACCCTTTAAGTTGCTCTGTGCCAGAAGACTTTTGGAAGGAAACCTGCTCTAACTGCCTTTCTTCAGCATCTTTTATTGCACCTTTGCACCTGTGAATGAAAAATGCCTAGCAGCATAGCTCTGAGCATAGGCAAGTCTCTCTCCTTTTGCTTGCTGTGTTGCTCCATTTGCCAAACCAGACAATTCTGAATCTAATCTGAATAAATAATAATAAATAATGCAGCCAGCTGAAATAAGCTTCTAACTTGCAATTAAACATAAATAGGTAGAACAATGATTTCAAACATCCCACTAACCACAATATGAATTTTTATTAGGTTTCCACTCTCCCAGTCAATCTTTTTCTGGCTGTTCATAATAAAGCGACTGACTGTGAGTGATAGCAAGAGTAGCAGACACCAACCAACTAGGATGGAATAGAGGATGCCCGGTCGATCAGAAGGAGGCTGAATGTTGCGGTCTTGATCTATAGCTTGTATGGGTGGAGTGACACTGATGGGATTCACACGTGCCTGAAATGAAAAATCAGACAGATTTGAAACAGAAAAATTAGAAAGCCAGTAGGCAGATCTTTAGGTTTAATACAAAACCATCTCACTGAAAAGGGTATTTGCTGCAACTGTGGGAGAAAAAACCCTCATATTTAAGAGAATACTTACAGCACACATCCCTTTTGAAATCAAAATCAAGTAGGCAACATACATATTTCTACAGCAATCTCCTTTCTTTTAGATACTTATACTATAAGAGCATCTTCAAGAAAAGGAAGTTCACAAATGTTCAAGCAAATGCTTGAGTACGCTTCTATAAATAGACCCTTGAATCAGACTTTTCATACATCACCCTAGCAGTGAAATACAGCAAATGTTTTTAAAAAAGGAAATAAAGGCAAATTGAATTTGAGAATCATTAGGAGCTAGAGTGGCTGTGACACATGAATACATACTGCAAAAGAAACTCAAGAAAGGTACAGACATTTCAAGGATAGGTACATTTGAAAAGTTTGGATGGACATTGCAATAACTCACACCATTACTCAGAAGTGGAGTGACCTTGCATGCTGAACATGGAAACAGAAAGGCAGAAAAAGCATTGTGCAGGCTTTCATCTTGTTCACTATTTGTATGCCTGCTTCTTTACCTACCTACTTAACAGCATTCCTGTACCTACTAACAGCACTTAGCCCTCACTGTTGCTTGGGGTATTTTCTATCCTACACCATAGTCTCCAGTGGTAACACAAGAGTTGCCATTCCCAACTGTAAAAGAACCATTTCAGTAATTTTGGCTGCTTAATCAACTAGAAATGTAGCTACTCCATGAATGTATGTGTGCCATTCTTTTCCCTTCCCTTCTTGGAACTTTTATTTGCGTGGTCAAAATGCTTAATGACCTCTATGAAAAACCAGGCAGTTTTTTTCTCCACACAACTAATCCTGGCAGCCTTTGCTTTGGAAAGCTTTAACGCTCCATGTTCTACAAGAGGCAACTAGAAATTTAGTGTAGCTAAAGGGTTGGCCAAGTTTTGTCACAGCCTTCAGACACCCTCCTGCTGAGAAGCGGAATGAATCTGCAAGAGCTTTAGGCACGCCTGTCAATAAACCTAGAGGGCAAGGAGATGAGCCAGGAGGAGGAGACCAAGACGGCAATGGATGCAAGGCAGTTTGCAAGAGGGGAGAGAGTTACTAACCCATCCCGTAATTTTGGATATGTAGCCCTATGGTTATCTTCAGTAACACAAGCTATTCTGCCCATGGTTTGCCCACCCAGAAGTCATTTCCTCTAGGTTACTGAGGTCCACCAAGGTTTTTCCAGGCTCATGAGCCAGGGCTTGCAGCCACACGTGGTTACACAGCTCTCGGCTCTGGGTGCAGAGCATCTGCCTACCAACACAGGACGGTGCCTCCTCACTCTGCCTCTCTGCTCATGGCTTTTTCCACAGCTCCCAACAAACAGGTGAGGCCCTTTGTCACACACCTGTTTCCACTTTTGACTCTTTAAAAAATTAAACTCTTAAAAGCATAATGAGGAAGACAAGCTCAAAACAGGCATAAAGAAAGACAGAAGAAGATATAGTTGACATATGTTTGAATGTTTAAAATGCTTTAGGACTGCATAGAAGTTACATGCTGAGAGATAAGATTATGCATAAAGCTGTCCAAGACTAAAATGCTATTTTTAAATTTACAGATTAATTGAAGCACTCTCAGACAAATCTACATTATAGTTAAAAACACCCACAACAAAAACATAAGGCTAGTTAGATTTTAAACTCACCATTACAACATTGCCAGCCAAGCCAAAACATCCAGCCCTATGCTAGAGTAACAACAATAGATCTAGCCTCATCAGTAATGATCTGTCAGCTGTACCCAACCACCGAAACTAGACTAAAGGAGAAGCTTGAGAGTAGCATTTAGAAAAACTGCATTTGAAGTTACATCGCATGTCCCTTTTGAAATCAAAATCAAGTAGGCAACATGTATATTTCTACAGCAATCTCTTTTAGATACATCTTGTACTATTAGTATCTTCAAGGAAAGGAAGCTCGCAAATATTCAAGCAAGAACTTGACCAAGAGATATTTTATCCTATGCTGCCATCATTACATTGACTCCCAAGAACCAAAGCAATCAATTGAACAGAAGCAAGTTGTAAAAGAAAACAAAGTAGTATAAGAAAACTAAGAATGAAACATGAAATCCATTATTTTTTTATTCCATGTAAGTTGTTTTTCTGACTACTGTACATACTCTGATATGGGCTGCTCATAAACTAGAAGAGATCGTGCAACAAGATCAGTTGCAATTGCTGAAATGTTTAGGGATATCAAATATTTAAATAGGCTGATGGGCCTTGAAGCAAAGCTAAAGGTACTTTCCTATTGTTTTAATATGCCATAGGTAACACAAGTATCTTTTTAATTTTATGTAAATTAGAAATATGAAAACATAATTGCACAAAGCAGCAGCCATTAGGTATGTTAATGAATTTGAAAAAGCACATGTAGGATCATTTCAGAAGGTGCACACAAACTTTTTTGTGGAAAATAATTATTTTACAAATTTGTAGTCAAAACATGCATAAGGATATTTCTTTCTTTCCCAAGCACTTTAAAATGCAAAAGGCACCAAGAGGTGCTCCCAAGATCCCCAGGTCCCGCTGACGCAGTGCTGCTCGGCAGCAAAGCCGTCAGGGCTCAGGGGGCCTGAGGCAGCTCCCCAGAACCCACATTGCTGGGATGGGGCCCCAGTCCTGCCCCCAAAACTGCTCTGCTCATAACTAACCATGATCAACAGCTGCAGTTCTTGCTAGAGACTGGCAGACCACAACGACACAATACCTTCAAAAACCAGCCACTTCCAAGCACAGAACACAAAAGGCTTTACAAGCTCTGTCAGAAGCAGGTGATTAAAAAAGAAACAAACAAGCAGATCTCGTCAGTTCTAGGGTTAAATACGCAGTAATTTATATACTTTTCCCCACTAGGGAAGAGATCTCTCATTTATTGGTTTTGGTATTAATACACTCCAGGTCCTTCAATACAGCAGACTACACCATCATGCAGGGCAAAAAAAACCCAACCTAAACCCCAACTTGCAAACGTTATCACAAGTATTAAAAAATTTTTAAAAATAAATCCTTCTTCAAACAGAACTGTGACAGGAAGCCTGCCAAGGAGTCTGCAAGGCCAAGAGATGATCAAGAAAAAGAAAAAAATATTTTAAAAACCTCAGACAGAATAAGGCAGTAGCATAAAACCTAATTCTTTTTTTCCTTCTTTTTAGTTCACCATGAAGGGACTCAGATGGGTCCCCGTGACAACAACTTCTCCATGCTGGATGTCTAGCAGGTCCCACAAAAAATCATCACATTCAGAGAAGTTATGGATGAAAGAAGCCAAACAAAGAGTAACATGAGGCCAAGAGCAGATGAGTTTCCAAAGGAAAGGAAGGCAAGAGTCAATCATATGAACTTGCTGTGCTATGTAATTTCCTGCTTAAAAGTGCTTTGGTACCTGAGGAACAGCAGGTGGCAAACACAATACCACAATTAAAAGGGTCCCAGGGCAACCCAGGGGAATACCACCATGACGCCTGAGGCTTGGACCAGGAAAAATTAGCAGATAACATAATAACAGTCTGAGCAAACACAGAAATAAATACAATAAACCAGGGAAATTTGGTTTTTTTGCAAAGGGAAATCCAGCTCCTCAAAATTACTGTGGTTCCCTGCAGGAATCACCGAACAGCATGTAACTACCACACAACCATCTGATACAGTGCAGGTAGGCTGGCAGCCAGCTTTGACAAGCTCCCTTACAAAATACTCTTTAAGGAAATTTGGCCTTAACAGAAAACGAGCGAAGAAGCAGTTAGGTTGAGAGGTATGAGGCAGAGCAGGGGCAAACTTTCAGTTCCCGTAGGGAGAGAGGGGAGATCCACAGTGATCTGTGCTAGTGCCGGAGCTGCTCGGCTCACTCCTATGCAACCTCAGAAAAACGGGGGAGAACACAGTGAGAAGAATTACAGCTTATAGTCAATTATTCAGAGTAGAGAGGGTGAGGGTCACCTGCAAGAGACTGCAGTTTTAAGCATTCCATTCCTTGTACATATTCAGTCTTTTTTATGAAAAAACACCACTCAGTGGCCTTGCACAGAGAAATCTTCTCAGCTCTGTTTGGGAGGGCAACGGGTCAAAATGTTCCTCCTTTTCAGTGGAATCAAACAAGGCTTGACTGCTTAGGGGCTGTGAGGACAGAGCACTGGGAACCTCTCCCTCAGCTCTTTTCAATACAAAGATCTCTCATAATTCATTATGAAACGATCACAGAAAACCAAAATGTTTCTACACAAATACCCCAGTCACTAAACAACACACACTTCAAAAAGCAGCAGCATTGAGTTTCTCTCGTGGGAAAGACTACTGGAAGTTATCTGAAGTTACTGTTATTAAATCAAAAGGGCTAGAAAAGAAAAAAACCACAACAGCAAATATTTATTCAAATACTTTGTCTTAATGCATTTAGTGTAGATGGAAAATGCTGATATTAATTTGCTACACTCTTTTTATGTCTTGCTCTTTGACCTGTGTGGTTAGACAAAATTTGGCTGCAAAATGCTTCTGTTTAGAAGAGAACCCGATAATGGAGCCAGGTCTGTTTTAAACAATCTTGTTTATTCAGTAGAAAGGCAAAAGCCACGTTTTCCTGGAGAGGAGAGAAATGGAGTTTCCAGACATCAGTACTCCTGCTGATACCTTTGAACGTACTTCAACCACAAAAAACTCCTTTTGCCTTTATTCAGGAACTGACTACCACCACCACATCTGAGCCTGTCTCTGATGTCTCCCTTCTCCACCTGCTTTTCTGTTTCAGCACACACGCCTTCACAACGCAGTGAAACGCTTTCAGTTCGTATCTCTACTGCAAATGGTGACACCTGACTAGGACACAGATGCTTACTATGTAGGATAACGTGAAAATAAATATGATAATAATGACTGGCAGAAATTTCCCTATTCTTTCTTAGTTGAAAAATACATTAAAAACTCTAAAGCAAAAGATCTTTAAGCCACAAAAGACTAGTCCCAAAACTTGCAAAGGGAGCCATGAACCTCTGCAACACTCACGCAAGAGTGTTTTAAGCTCTTACTAAGGATAGTGAGGAAAAGGAACAACTGATTTTTAAAATTTATTTATTAACATGGAGCTTAATGAATTTACCATTGCAGTTGCAGTCAATAATTCAAAGAAAACAGTATCTCCATCTTTATCTCCAGATGTGAAAATCTCCAGGTTTTTATATTGCTGCATAAAAATACCTATTTTTTCCACCATCACATGGTGACTGAAATACAGCATGGAAAAATTAAAATGAAATTTACAACTGAGATGCAGAATATGCATTTTGTGCTTTCATGCACAATAAGCCAAAAGTAACTATTTTTAGAGTTACCTATTTTACAGATTCTGCATGTGTGTTATTGTATTTAAAACATTTTAAGATGTCCATGACTTCCAAACTTTCTCAGAAATATATGTAAGCTGTCATAAGTATTAAATGTCATAACTCAATTATTTGATTAAGAACTGAAACTAAGGGGTTTTGTCTTCTTAGACTGACACGTTTGATAGATTGTTCACATGACTGCCATCTGCCTCCTCCACCTTCCTGAGTTATAACTCCCTTTGCCATAGTCCTCCCCCAAGATTTTTCTCACACACTTTTTGAGGGTAAAACACTACTTCACAGCACCGCACAAAGCCTTTGGAAGATACCAGCTTGGACCTTACACCTCTGGGAAAACACTGCTACTCATTTAAAACCAGCATGTTACCAAAAAAACCCACAGAGGTTCCTTTTTGCTAAATAATGATTCATAAGCAAGATAAAGAGAAGCAAGAGAGAACAACTTCAGGGAATTCATTTACCTGAACTAAGTACCTTCCTTTCTTTATATGTTCACACCTGGAGCTCACCTGCCTGATTTTTTAAAGCCATGCAGGTCAGAAAGACACTACTTGAAGAACTTGATTTACTTAATGAAACAAAAATTGGTTCAATTTCCTAGGAGTGAGAGCTCAACTTAATGCTGTGTATCTACAGTTTTACCCAGATACCTCCCCAGAATACAGCAACTTCATGCTTTATTGAACAGTAGCTTTTAAGTGACTTAAAACCTCCCAGGTCAGTAACACAGTTTTCCTTGTATCTGACACTGTTCTCTCAATATTGTCTGTTACTAAATAATTACACGTTAGAGTCATGAAGTGCCAGAATCTAAGTGCAAGACTGAACAACAAGTTAAGATTTCAAATTAGATACCCATGCTACACACAGTGCTATGCTGAGTTCAGGTTGCCACAGGCTCGTTCAAGGAACTGATTCTATCACAGAATCACAGAATCACAGA
>NW_010130704.1:658-24635 GCF_000699245.1 Pterocles gutturalis | reverse complement strand
CCCGGGCACCTGGGCACCGTGCGGGGACCCCCGGGGGGGAGCAGCGGGGAGGGCACCGGCACCGGCTCCAGCCACTGCACCCCGGGCGAGCCAAAAAACCCCAAACCAACCAAACAGTAAAACCCCCCAGCGCCCGTTGGGTTCTGAGCGGGCTAACGAACCGGTTAATTAGCACCGGAGCGTGTTGGTTCGTTACCTCTCGTCACTAATTTGTCTCCCCAGTCTCTGCCTGTATTTACTGGAGATGAAATTAAGGGTTGAAGGGGAGCAAAGCCCCCCGAGGGGGCTGGGGGTGGGCGGCTGTGGTGGCCCCATTCTCAGACCAGGAGATGTGGCAAGAAAAAAATTAAATATTTTTGGTTGTTTCTCTGCAAGGAGCTTTCCTGCCAGATCGGTACTGGGGGGGTCTTGCAAATTCCCCAAAATCAAGATGTTGCTAAAAAGCTTCCCAGAGCGGGTCTGCGTGGGTGGGTTGTGTGCCTGACCCCTCTCCAAGCCACACAGGGCTTCTGAAACTCTGATTTTATAGACGGCTTCTGTATTTGCAGCAGAAATAATGATGATGATAATAATTATAGAATTGCACTCTGGAAATGAGTAATGCATGCTTACCAAGGTCAATTAAAGTATAAATTGAAGTGTTAAAATGTTATTAGAGTAAAAGGATGTTGTTTTACATGGCGTATATGCTAATTTTTCCTGGGCATGCTAGAAGAGATGAATATTTTGAAATTTTTATATAAAGTTAAATTTAATATTTAAAATGCAGCTGGAACCATTTACATCTGAAGAAGGATCCAGACGGGCTGGGGGGCAGGCAGCTGAGGGGGTGTGTTGGGGGCAGCATGACCAGCAGGCTGCTTTAAAGTTTTAAAAAAAATCTCTTTTTTTGTTGATACTGAACTTGTCCTGATTGTCTCATGCGAGTGGTGGAGAGCGCTCTGTTTTCTCTGTCACAGGCAGTTTTATCAGGACCTGTCCATTTCTTTGCACACACGTTTCTTGTCATTCCCGTGGTTTCCCGCAGCCTGGCACAGCTGGAGGCTGGGAAAGGCTTTTCCTTTTCTCCCTTTCCAACCCTCCCGAACCGCCCAGTGAAACCTGACCTGGGACCTTTACAGGAACTAATTCACGTGCTGATATTTGACTGCTGTGCCTCTGTCATTCCTTCGTAGAATGAAAATGTCGGTAAACAAGGGAAATAACTTTTTTTTTTCCTTCCTTTACCTTTTTTTCTTAGTTCTGACAAACACAGCTGCTGGGCTGAGCCCTCGGGACATGCCTGAGCATCCCTCGAGGACCATCTCGGCCCCCCCTCCCGACCAAACTGGTCACGGAGGCAGGAGTGGTCCAGCGGAGATGCAGTGGGCGCATCCCAGTGCTCCGGCGGCTTCTGCCTGGAGCTCCCTGCGGGCTTGCTGCTCCGCCTGCGGCCATGGCCAGGGCTGTAACGGCATTCCCCTGCCTTGCAGGAGCAGTTTGATGAATAAGAGGCAGCAGGAAGAAAAATAAGCGTGATAGCTGCGGGAAATGTGGTGAGAGCCGTCTCCTGTGCTGGCACAGCATCCAGTGCGGGCAGATCTGAACATGGTCTCATTCAGTGATAATAAAAAATAATATGGAAAATAATAAAAATTTGAAAAAAATTAAAAGATCAGGTGACGCTAGGAGCATCTTTTAGAGGTTGTGCTTGATGTTTTCTGAGCTGTCTGTGCGTCCTCTGGAGCACTACTGGGAAACTGCCTTTTGCTTTCTGAGGTGGCACCAGTGCTACCTTCTCCTTCTGCCCGTTTGTTGCTTTTTGCCACAGTTCAGCTCTTCAGAAATGCCTTTATGCTATTCAAGCCCAACCCTTTCTGGGTTGCAGGGCGAGGCGCGGTGCTGGGTCGGCCAGAGGAGCTGCGTGCGGCTGGACGTGCCACAGTCCCACCTTTCCCATCTCGGTGCGAGCGTTCGGCTCCGTGCACCCCATTGCAAAGCGCCTGAAGGTTTGTCATTGGCTGTCAGCAGGCATTTGTGTTACTGAAACACTTGGAAGGGTTTTGGTCTCTTGGATGCTTGGGCTCTTCTCTCCCCTCTGGGACTGTGGTTTTGGGACTCTCCCTGCTCTGGGATTGTTGGCTGGGAATGGGCTGAGCCTTGGTCATCAGGTGGTGCGCAGTGTCACTGTGTATCACTCATCTGTATATTTATCCATATTACTATTATTATCATCATTATTGTTTCCAATATTATTGTAGTTTAGTTATTAAATTCTTATCTCAACCTATGAGATCTTTTCCCTTTACTGGGGAGGGTGGAGGGTGAGCGAGCGGCTGCGTAGTGTAAAACTACAACATGCAGGATGAGCCACACTGAGCCGCAGGGATGGGGACTGAGCCCCAACCCCATCCTTACCGGAGGCCACCCAGGCACCATAGTGCATTTTGTGTGAGCAGCTTTTTTTTTTCAGCCGGAAATCCCCGCCTGTGATTTTTGCCCTGATCCACGGAGGACCGTGCGTCTCCCATTTCTGGTCTCCTGTTGCCACCTGCCGTCAGCCATCGGCCGCCTTTCGCCTGCTCCCGTGTGAGAGCCTGCTCTGGCTGATGTGCTTTGGAAAGCGGACTGCAGGCAGGGGGAGCAAAAAGTCTTAGGGATCCTTCTTTCACCAACAATCCTCCATGCATCTTATGGAGCTGTACTGGGAAAAATTCTTTTTCTATTCTAAAAGCTGGATGATAACACTTGAAAACAGTGGGGCAATCAGTACTGATGTGACAAGAGTGTGTTCTGGTTTTGCTTTTCTTATTTGTTCTGGTATCACAGGATTGTCCCCCAGGTTTCAGCAAGGGTCTCCAAGGGATGCACCTGAAAAGGAGCAGTAATGCGGACACGCTGTATCAGGATGTGTCAGACCCAGGAATTCAGAAGAAATTAAATCAGATGCTTGGAAACACCGTGACTACAAGCTCCTTGCTCAGTTGGTTTTTTAAAGATGTTAAAATTTTTCCTTAGTTTCTGTTCATGTAAAGTATTTAGGTATTTTGTCTTATCCCAATTCAGACTGAAACGCTGGAAAATCTTTTCTGGTTCCTTGTCTTTTTTTTTTTCCCTAGTCATTTCTAATTGATATTATTTTTCCCCACCTGCTTGGAATGCTGGTTGTAGCTGGGCATCTAAACCCTCTGTAGGGCTGGGAAAGTCTGCCCTTGCTCTGGATGATGTACAATTGGCACAGGAGGAATCTACAAGCATCCAGCTCCGGCATCCTCTGCTTTATTACGTGTTCTTTGTCACAACACCCTGTTTCTGCTATTTTTGATGTGCAGACTGCAATGAGCAGAGCTGTCATCTGGGGGTTATGGAGATGGGGATTTAGTTTTGGGCTGTGAGAGCAATAGAAGTCGGCTACGGCAGTTTGGTCTTGGTGGGGGCTCTGCTTTGCCAGGGGCTCTGGGTGTGGATCAGAACAGCTCTGGGGATGCTCTCATCGTGGCAGCACCCAGCTTCCAGGAGGAGGGTGAAACCATTTTCCACCAAAGGCGCTTTATTTGCAAATGTCTATTTGTGAATGGCAGGGGCTGTGATTTCTGTTGCAGGTCTGAGCGCACACTTATTTATTGAAAAGGTAATTATTTTACATGAGGAACCTCAGCAGCTGTGTTTTCCTCTGTTTGCAGCATCTTTACCCTCATTGCTTGCAGTTACCCAGGCCAAGTCGCACAGTCAGGATGCCGGATGCTTGCTCCAATGCTGGCAGGTGTCTGCGGCTGAGAATAAACTCTGCAAAACTGTCCAGCCTCAAGCCTTGGGCATTGCCACCGCTCAGAGTAGGGTTTGCAGTTAGAATGTCCCTTGGATTCTCTCCCCTTCTGTTTCAGTTGTTGAAAAGGAGGGAGAGAGACCAGGAGGCGCTTGGGTCCCCATGGCCCATCAGCCCACGTTCTCACAGGGGCTCCCCAACAGCTCTGTTGAAGTAGAACCAAATGTGCAAGCTCGGCTCCATCCCAGAGATGTACAATTTAACAATCTCCCTGGTTTTTAATCTGTGCATCGTTAGAAGTAGCTTCTAGCAATTCACTAGCTCATTCACCTCAAGGATCTGACTCCCTCGACCATCACAGATTTTACAACAACTAGATTTACTCAAGTGTGGAAATAGCTTGGAAGAAATTTTTGTTGGGGGGGGGAAGGCAGAGATAAACATTTACTCACTTTATTAAAAGTAGCAAAAATACAGAATAAATATTTTCTCCAAAATACATCTCTCTAGAAAATGTCATATAATTTAACTGACACCACAGAAATACACTCATACTGATCTAAAGAACCCTCTCATCACCCTTAGCTTCAGAACAAACATGGATTCTCTCAGTGGCATGTGCTCAGATCCTTACGAATCTCAGATCCTTACAAATTTACCCTGATCTGCCAAAGCTGCAGGGAGAGGAACATCTCCGGATGCGTTTCCCAGGGCTTATGGAAGATTCTGGGCAGAGTGCTCGGGGTACTAAACCAAGGTGATCCTGTGGGCGCGAGTGCAACATCCCGTGCTCCTCGCGGATAAGCGATATACATCTACAGAGTGGAGCTTAGGCAGAGCTGAAGAGGTGGAATACTGTGAGAAGATGATTTTGCAGTTCATCCTCATCCGGCTGCAAAATAGTGGCAAAGCTGGCTCGGTACTAGAAAAGTTTTACTCATACAATTATGTTATTAATATACAACAATTAATACAATAAATTATAACATTAATTATTGCATATTAATAATATTGTCTATTATTAATTTATATTAATTATATTATAATAGATGTATCGTTTTTACTGGAGATGGATATGACAGCATCGGGATTTTCCCAAATGACATTTTGCCATCGATGCTCTCGGAGATTCCACACCAAACACGGACGAATGCAGCACCACTGAAGCTGAAGGTGTGCCCTGCTGGAGTTTAGCCCAAAGGGAGAGTACTTTTAAAACAAACAAAAAAATTATATTCCTCATTTAAATTTACAGCAATTCTAGAAACTTATAACTCTACGCTCTTGTGTTTTTTGATGCTTTTCGGATGAAGGTCATCAGCTCTTCTATGAATATTTTTGCGTTCTTTCTTTCTGTATCGCATTTCCCCTGCAAAGTTAATCAAGAAAATTAAAGTACTTAATATTTAACCATTATGTAAAGATTTTTCGTCTTGAAATAATTTTATAAATTATATTATTTTCTTTAAATTTTAAACATGCTCATCACACATTCATCCTCATTCTAGAGGTGAGTCAAGCCGAAGGGCAGAACAAGGGCAGGGTAGAAATGTGACATTTTATTACACCTCTGCCTCATGAGCTCTGATAGACAAGAAAGAAATTCCTACCTCTTTTGCCAGGTTTGGTGTGAGTGATTGCTTCAGTCTTTCAAATTTTTTGAAAAAAAGGCTGAATTTTTCCATAGCTGGATGAGCTTGCAGCTGCTCTGTTCCTTCCAAGATCGTGCTGACACAATTCACATCCTAAGATGGAAGGAACAGCAAAACTGAGACACAAGAATCTGTAACCGTGAACTACAGTAAGCTCATTAAAAACCATCTTGAGTTATGTCCAGCTGCCTAGGTGGGAAATAAACTGTTAGGGATTTGGGGCTGGTGTTTGCAAATGACTCGGGTGAGGATGCTGCAGACAGAAACCTGGCAGATGGTGGTTTCTGTTTTGTAATGTCCAGATGAACCATAGAATTATCTCAAGATGTATTCCTGTCTCTTCTGCAGCCGTCTGAGGACCAGTTTGGCTTCTTGCATCTCCTTGTGTCAGCAGATAATTCTGGTTTACATCTTCACTTTGGGGCAGAAAGCATCTCACATCCAGAAGCTAGAGCTGTCTGAATGCCAGTGAAAGAAAATAAATGAATCTGGAACTGCCCCGGCCATCAGCCTCTGCGTGCCAGGCGGAGCGGGGGACAGCCACGCTCTCATCTCGCAGCTTTGTCCCATCCCAAGGGCACGTGCTCCTCTGCAAAGCCATAGCTGGCATTGGTCTCCAAGACCTCACGGAGGTCAGAGGGGCTGGAGGGCTGCGGGATGGGAGCAGAGCAAGGAGTGATGGTGGTGTCTTGGAAGAGATCAGCTGAACTCCCGGAGGAGGGAAGGAGGAGAGGACACGACCACCAGCTGCAGGAGCAGGTTGAAGTATAACAGGAGAAGAAAGTGATGAAAAATTAAGCAAAAACTCATCAGTGGAGGTTGGAGGAAATGCAGAGAGCATCACAGACACGACATTCTCAACCGGTGCGTGGTCTCCTGTTAGCCATTCCTGGATGTTGCAGGACCAGGAGGATCATTTCCCCGTGAGCTCTCTGGGGAAGATGCTCGCTTCTGCCACCGACAAACAGCAAATGCAGAGACACGGGGAAATTCTCCATCGGCTCTGCATCCACAGCCCAGAGCGAAGCTGCTCTCCTCCCTGGAGCAGAGCCGGGCACCGGCGCGGTGGCTGCGGTGGCACCATCGGGGACCTCGGCAGGGAAAGGGACGAGCGAGCTGCCGGCGTTTGGCACCGCAGATTAAAACCTTGGGGTTAAACCCAGCCCAAGCCCCCAGCCTGGGGAGAGAACTCTTCCAGACAGTGTCCAGAGAGAAGTGCCAGAGCTGGGAACTTCTCATGGAATTTACAAGCGGTGGGCTGGGTTTGCCACCCGAAAAAAAAAAAAAAAAGGAAAAAGACCCTCCTGTAGCTAGCGTGTGGCAGGAATGTGAATGATTCTGCTCATGCAATGAATCAGTGGCTCAGGCTGCATCCCCACACCCAGCCATCTGGCCGTGCTGTTATCCAGAGAGCTCCGTGACCGCCTGCAATTTCTGTTGAAATCGAGTTTCCAGCTGATGAACAGCAGGGGAAAAAAAAAAGTCTGATTAGCAGCGTCTGCAAGAGGAAGTTGTTTCAAGCCAGCTTGCAGAGAAAGAGCCTTTACACCAAGAGGGACCGGGAGAGGTTTATTGGAGAGGCAAAAGCAGGTCCAAAGGTGAGTCTGGTCCCTAGGACAGCCCCAGCCCCCACACGCAGGACCCGGTGCCTTGCAGCATCCTTCCGACAAGACGTGGTCATGCAGCCATCCAGTCCTTGGTGGCAAAGGTAGAAAAAGCCGTTTCTAAAGGTGGACTAAAAAGAAGGATTTTTGCAGACAGACAAGCAAAAGATGAGGGTGAGTTTGTTCTCTCCTCTTTAACTGTCCTTTGTTTAAAGAGCTGGCTCAGAAATCACCCCGTGTGTGTGTGTGTGTGTTCTGCAGATCTATAAAAACGCACAAGAATAACTGCTGTCCTTGGCTACTTTTATATCGCAGCATATTTCTCTTTGACTCAACATTTGATTGTTTTTAATAACATTTTCTATCTTACAATAGCATTTAATAACTTTAATAGCATTTTATATCTTATAATAGCTGCATTTATAGTAATTGTTTCCTCTTAAATACACATAGAGTGTTTTAGGAGATAGTTTTAAAACTATCTCAATTTCCACTGGTTAAACTTATGAAAAAGTTAATTTTATTTTTAAAAAAATTAGTTTTACTTACATCTATATCGTCCGGAGTTTCAATCCTCAGATTCTGAAAAATAATAGATTAATTAAGCCTTTCAAATATCATCTTCATTAACGCTAATAAAAATAAAATATCACATAAATAGACTGCTTGACTTCCAAAAAAGTTAAATATTCAAGAACAAATGGATTCAGTATATCACATTTTAGGTTAGAAAGGTGGAAATGGAGCTTACCTGACTGTCCCTTGTCGCTGACTCCCACATCTGCTGCAGCAGCGTCAGGAGCTCGGCCACACTGCTCATCGGGGGAGCGGCGGAGACGCCGGCAGCCAGCAAGAGGAGGTAGAGATGGGTCTGCATCCTCCTGGTGTGCTCAGAGAACCTGCCACTGCTCCTGGACCAGTCCCCAACCATTTTATCATCTCTCCAGAAGGAAAAAACTGTTGAGGCTGATTTTGAAAACTGATACCAAAAAAAAAAAAAAAAGGTCATTTGTTGAGATTTTCTGGAAGAGAAAGGTTCCAGTAAACTGGGTTTAACCTTGGGGCACACTCCTTACCCAATCAGCAGTTCCACAGAAGTAGGTGATAAAGATGTAACGATGTGGCCTTTCAATCGTAAAATTAGTAAAAGATGACCGCCAAGCAGTGCTGTATCCACAGCACTTCTCTAGAAGTCAAAGCATCTCTGATGTCAGCATGCAATCTTCTGATAGGCAATAGGAAAATGACTGTGCTGCAAGGAAAACAAAACAAAACCAAACCAACCCAAAACCCATGGAAAACATGTGGACCACTGCCTAGAAAGGGAAGATGACAGCATTTGCATAATACTGGTGGAGAAATTTTGTCAAAATGCAGGTATTCCGTAAGGATTAATTAATTTCCAGCAGGTGTTGGAGCAGGAGGGAGGCTCCGGGGCTGGGTGCAGCGGAGCAGCTCCACTGGGTGGGGAATGAGGGATGCAGGATGCTCCGAGGGTGTCGGACCCATGGGCAGGGCTGGTGCTGGGGAGCTGGTTTCGTGCCATCACTGCCCAACCTGCTGGCCGGGAGCTGGCAAGGGGGAAGCCCATGGGGTTCAGGAGGGTCATTGTCTAAGGTCTTAACTCTTTGAAGGTATTATGGGTTGTTATCTGTCCAAATTGGCCAGTTATGTGACTTGTGTTTTCCTCTTTCCTGGGAGCTGGAAAAAGCCTTTTTAGATTATTTTTCAAAAAAAAAAAAAAAAAAAAAGTGTCATTTCTCAACAAGTGCTCTCATTTGCTTTCAGCCCACGGGTTCCTGCAGGGGCAGCATCAGCGAGCGGTCCAGCCTGGTTGCTGCCAGGCAGGAGCAGATCCGATGCAGCAGCAGTTATGAGTAAGCGCCTCCACATCTCAACACTTTGAATTGGGGAAGTCAAAAGTCAGTAGCAGTCGTGTGGCTTTGCTCAAGCAAACCTGCGAGCTGATTGCTGCCCACTGCGCTGTACCCAGTTTCTCATCTCTAACAGGAATAGGGTTTTTTCACACAATGCTTGCTTATCCGTAGAGGTTTCTCATCACACAGCTCCAAGGATCACACCTTTGCAGGAACACAGATTCAGAGAACCTGCCTGGTGCTGCCAGCCGCCCTCCAGCTGAATTCAGCTGCCCTCCAGCTGAATTTATAAGTCACGTGGTGGAAAATATCAAGCCCCATTCTTGCTCTGCTGTGTTTTTGCCATTTTACAGCTTGTTTCTCCTGCTCTCCCCAAACAGATGCTGATTTTTCAGGCAAAGCCTCCTCTCCCCTCTGGCTGGCTCCAGGGAGGAGGTTTGACCCCCCTGCTGCAGACCTCCACGGACAACCTGGGCTTGGATTGCTGCAGGACCTCGAGGTTGGGACTGAGAAATTTTTTTTTTTTTCACTTTTTCCTTGGCCGGTGGTTGGTCCATCTGAGGTTGGGACTGAGAAATTTTTTTTTTTTCGCTTTTTCCTTGGCCGGTGGTTGGTCCATCCCATACCACAGAGGTTCCCATCACCACTGTGAGGGATTGCCCCAGGACCCGCTGCCATGATCCCCCTACCCCGGGTCTCGCCGCCCGCCGCAGGAGCAGCTCTGCCTCCGCTTCCCCTCCTGGCCAGCGCAACCCATTTGATATCTCAGGCCTTTCCTCCTCCGGCCTCGCTCGCGTTTGGCATTTCTGACCAGTTCTGCAGAATCCTGGCGCTGTCCCAGAACATTGTACAAACTCTGTGATGATTTTTTTCCCCCTTGCCAAATTTTGATATCTCGTGTTCAGGAGACAGCTCCCGGTTCCCAGGAATGACAGGGTGTGCTTTCTGCACAGATCAGCAGCAAAACCGAGCTGGTCTCTCTGCAGGGCTTTGGCCAGCTCCCAAAAGAGCAAGAATGGATTCTTCACCACTGTGTGACTGCTCTGTCTTCTTCTGACCTACTCCAAAATCGTTAGGCTTTGCAACGCAGGGTTTTTCTCTTTTTCCTTTTTTCCCCTTTTCTCCTGGAGATAACGGAGCCGCTCGGGCGCTGGTTTTTCTCTCCAGGCTGGCTCCGTGTCCCTGCACAAACCTCAGCCTCAGGTTCGTTATTGTTCTGGTGGTTAGAAGGTTTTTTTTAATGTGAATGCAGGGTTAAGAAGCTGAAGGATGATGTAAGAACAGAACAGGGCAACGTAAGCAACAGTTCCTGAGCTTCTGGATGCTTTGGTCCCTGTAGCTCTAGACACCGTCTGCGCTGGGAGCATGGGCAGAGCAAAGGCACAAACACTGATAGAATTGGTAAGAATAAGCATAAATAAGAATAAGAAAAGAATAAGAATAAAATGAGAGGAGAGAAAGAAGAGAAGATTTCTGAAGAACCTCTGGAGGCTGGAGAAAAAGAGAGTAAGTGAAAATCCAAGCTGTTGGATTAATCCAAAGTGACTCAGTTTGAATTCAATGCTCAGGAGTATGGGAGTGAATAAATGATGTAATTAATTAGTGAATTCATTAATTCTGATACTAATGAAACAAGTATTTCAGTGGGGGTCAGGGTGTGATAAGCAACGTTCCTGTTATGGATGATTTAAGAATATTATTGAAAAAAGAATCTGATGATGCTACAAACGCAAAAATAAAGCCACCCCCAAAGGTGCTGCTGATGGCAGAGCTGCAGGCTGGGACCGTCCCCTGGAGCAGGACCTCTCTGCACGGAGCAACGGCCGTTCCTGCGGGTACGTGCCTGCGTTAACAGGCTCGGCAGACCCGGCAAATGCCTTGTACGGATGGAGCAAGTCAGTTTGCCACAGCCGCGTGCTCACCAAGCCCGTAACGAGCGAGGCTAAAGCTGAGCCTGCTTAAGCTTGAGTTCTTCTGAACCTGCTTGTGGCGGTGCCCGGGGAGGTGGACCTCAAGTGCCCATGGGAACTGGCAGGTGATGGTGTGCTGCTGTCACCTTCGCATCTTTTTGCTGGCATCGTTAGCTAGAAGCTGCAGCTGTTTGCAGCAGCTGGGTTTGTTCCTCCATCTAGATAAGCGCGAGTTACGATGCTCAGATAAGGTTTCTTTACGGGTGCAAGCAGGTAACACAGCAGGGGTATGGTGTGCGGTAGTTTTTGCCCCTCCAGCCTGCCAGGCACAGGAGAACAGACATTTCTGGAAATCGGGGAACGGATTGCATCCCCCAGACCATCCCTCCCCTGAAGACGGCAACGGCTGCTCACAGCCAGGGCAGGTCCCAGTGGAGGTGGAGGCTCGGTTGGAGCTGTCGGGGCAGGTGATGCTGGGGGGTGCTGCTGGCAGGGACCCCTCTGCGATCTCCCCCTTCCCTCCTGTCCTGGGGTGTCAGGAGCGAGGGGGGTCCAAGGGGTGTCCGAAGGGCATCCAAGGGGAGCTCGAGGGGGGTCTGAGAGATGCCTGAAGGGGGTCCAAGGGATGTTCAAGGGGGGTCCGAGGGGTGTCCTCTGGTGCCCCAGTGCCGCTGCCCAGGGCGTGCAGCCCACGGGTGCTGCCAGGGGGACACGCTGTGAAATGGTGTGTGGGTGTTTCGGTGGTAACTGGGATGAACTGGGGGGACGGTAAATGGAGCTCTAGACTAGAGTGACATTTGTGAGAGGCTCTGCGTTGTGTCCTTTTCCCCTCTTATCTCAAAGGGCAGGCGAGATGTGTGAGGAGATGGTGGGGCTTTGGAGATCCTATCTTGTTTTTTAAATCCTCCTTAATAAGCAGGACTAATGTAATCTCACACATGGAAACTACACTTCATCTGCTAACCTCATCAGTACATGTTATGTCCCATTTGTTAAAGATAAGTGGTTCCTGGGCATCCGTGGGTGGCTGCAACGTCCCGCCCGAGCAGATGCTCTGTGGCCCTGCACGTATTTGGCCACGTGAAAAGCTGGAACTAGGGTTTGTGAGACCCCCTCCGGACCCCTTCTCTCCGCTCCTGGGAAAGCAGAGCCACTCAGGACCACAGGGTTTGCCTCCTCCTGGGCTGGATCCAACCCAGAGACACACAGGTGACAGTGGGGCCAGGGGGTCCCTGCACCAGCTCTCATTTCTATTAGCGTGTGAGCTGCTACTAACCTGCAGAAATGCTCTGAAATGCTTTCTCTCCATGGTTATGCTTCAATATGTTGTGCTGGGGGCTTAGCTCAAGGCAATCCAGCTGAAACGGTGTTTTCTCTTATGGTGGCAAATCTTCTGACCCCAAACTGACCCATCTCCTGGGGTTGTAGAGACTGTTTTACCTTTAGTTACACCCTCTTCCAGACAGCAGCAGAGAAAAGGCAGGTAAGGGCAAAAAAACAGGGGTCTAGCGGGGGGTCTCAAGTCACATTCGCAGGATTTAAGGGATGAATTTGTAGCTATCTGCTGCCTTTCACAGTGCATGCCCCTTGTTAGGGTGCTGGTGCAGCAAGGTACATGTGCAGAACCAGGCTGGGATGCTCCAGCAGCGAGCAAAAATCCTGCTTCGTGCAGCGGGGATAAAAGATAAACCCCTGGACGTTGTTCTTGCCAGAGGAGCATCCCGAAGCAGCGCTGCTCCATAGAGTGGCTCCTGCAGCATCTCTGCTCGGGTGCTTGCGCCAAGGCCAGTCCCAAGCCAGGGAAATTGAGAAATTTTGCAAAAACTGGTCTTGACCTAAATGACATCAAATATTTTCTTAGGAAACAGGCTGTAAGGAGGAATGTTGTTTACAGCGATGGTCCATGGAAATTACTGCATTCTGGAAACAACATGTGCAATATCTGAGCAGTTTTACAGGGGAGAAAGGTTTTAACTCTGCTTGGGGAGGTCGGAGCCTGCCTCGCCGAGGTGGGCTGGGGCAGGGGTTCACTGGGAACAATGCTCAGGCTGGTTTTCCTGATGCTAGTTTAGTCCGTAAGGTTTATTCAGTACGTACCCATTACTTAGTGTAGGTAATTTATTAAGTGTGTATTACCAAATGCACTGCAAAAGCATAAAGGATTTTAAATGCAAGGACCAACAAAGCCTTCTGTTTTCCAGATTTTCCCTTTTTCTGCACAAAGTGAACCATACAAGATCTATACGATCGTCCTGTAACTCCCTGAACTGACGCGGCAGAGGAGCAGTGGTGGGATGCTCACCTCTTTGCATCCTGGCAATTCCTTCTGGCAGCTTTAACATCTCTCCTGTTTGGCTTCCTCAGCCAGAAGGAGCTCAGAAACCTGTGATTACAGTTCTTTTAGCTTAAACAACTCTGTATACTTGTCTGTAGTTTTTTTGTTTGTTTTCTGATTTTTATCATGGAAGCACGGCACTGGGTTTCAGTTCCCATTGCGCTATGCCCAGGTGCAGGCTGCCCTCCGCGTGCAGCGAGAAACCTTCCCAACACCAGGCTCTGCCCGAGATTTTTGTTTTTTTTTTTTTTTTTTTTGCCCATACATCTGGAAAATGAAAGCCTTAAGGCTCTTCACTCGCAGCAGTGAACAGCATTGAACGTGAATTTGGACGGTTGCACAGCCAGCCTGGTAACTGCAGCCCTTCCCTCCCAGGACTCCTAAAAAACCTCCTTCATGTGTCTTGATGACTCTGGTTTGAAACAGCACCTTTCCTTTCTCTTCTGAAATGACTCTTCAATAGGTTGGCCAGATTGCAAAGGGATGATGCACCACACTGGCAGCACAGTCCCTCTGCACACCAAAAATCCATTTCTCCCACTCAAGGTGCTTTGAAATGCTCCCAATTGTCTTATAATCCTGGTGTTAGTATCCCTGAAGAGCAGACAGCAAGAGATGAGAATTAAAGGTGCTCCAAACTCTGCTAACATGTACTGATGCAGGAGGTAAAATGCTTCCAGAAGAGCAAAATGGAAAGAAAACAGATTTCCCTGCGCTCTGCCCTGCATGGACAGACCCACCGCAAGGTAACAGAAAGAACACACTGGTAGGTGTGAGCTGAGTTTACACCAGCTTGTATTAAAAGATGCTGTAATTAGAGATTTCTTCTCCTTAATTAGCTAATTAGGCTCCAGTGTGTTCTTTTAAGCAGTCAGCAGGATTTATCTGTGCTTGCCTGGAGTGGGGGAGCACCACGGTCCCCAGCCACAGGTACACCCCAGTCTAGCTGACACTTGTGACGGGTTTTAGCAGGGTTTGGAAAGAAGGGTGAGTTTTTATCATGGCTTGTGGTAATGTTACAGTCACTCAGCAATGGTTGGTTAAAAGGGTTTTTCTCTGGTTTCGATTAAGATTATATCACTTCTGCAAACGTTGTTGTAAAATGCCAACTTTGCTGCTGTTTTTCAGTTTTATGCAGAAAGCTGGGATGAACCATAAAATAAAAGAAAAAAGCCTTACATCAATTTTAGCAGTCATGCGTAATTTACAGTTACTTGTGAAAGCTTTGTTTAATTAATTAATGCCTCTTCTGTGTGGGTCATGTTTCCCAGTTTATTGCATCCCCAAGGATGCGCTGAGCCTCCCCGGGAGCTGCGTCAGCAGGCCTCTGTTTAGAGGGGTATCTCCTCATCTTCAGCTCTCAAAATTCAGCGTTTCACTGTTGCCTGCTCTTGCTAAACCTCTGGCAGTGACTAATAGCACAGGCCTTGGCTTGTGGGATGTTGTTCTCTGTGTTTCCTTTTTCCAGCTGTATTTATTTGCTCTGACTGAGGTCTGTTAGTTTCCCAACCCAATGGATCAGCCGCTGTCGCACTGCTGAGAACAGTGGCTGGTTTCATCCTGGCTTTTCTCAGTCACCAAGAGGAGAATCACTTGGCCATGCACCTTTTTGTTCCTTTACTGGGCATGTCTTGCCTACCTGTTACAATCCACAAACCTGCTGGTTCCTTGGGCAAAATGATTCTCAATTACTTATTCATGTGGTTTACTTCATTGGTGAGGGTCTGTGACTTCCCAAAAATACATCTATGCCAAGTGCCTTTGACTTAGAACTTAAGCAAAGATGATCTGCTGTCACAATAAATATGTTAAATAAATAAAGAACGCGTACCATGCAGGTATACTGCACTGCAGTTATGTCCAGGAACTTCAGGAAAACATGCTGATTTCAAACTTAATTCTGCGTGTAGTTAAAAAATAGCCTTTTCTCTTTATTTTTTTTTTCTCCTGCCTTCAGAAAATAAAGATTCTGACAATTTTGTAAATGTCCGTAGGAGAGCACATTCATAGATCTGCCTTCTAATGTGTATTTTTTTAATTTCACTCACATAGTTTTTTTTCAAGGCTTGACATACACTCTAATTATTGTATTGGACAAACCCCGCAATAGAATTAATAGTTTAAAGTTCTTTTATTCGTTATCACTTTGAACATTATGACTCTGTACAAATACAAAAGCTCTCTATAAATAAAATAAATATGTTAATACGTGCAATAAGACATAAATATCTGATAATACACACAGAAAACATTCACGTTAACGTTGTGCCGTCTCTCCGTGGTGCTCTGGGGTAGCTTTGCAGTATTCCGTCAGAACCGGCTCTAGTGTTGGGTGAAAGATGTCCCCGGCTCGCTGGGTTGCCAGCACCATCAGCAGGGTTTCTAGCACTTCTCGTGCAGGTTTTCAAAGAACTTTTTGTAGCGCCTCAGTGCACTCCGTGGGGGCACCTCTGTCATCGGGCAGGAACTGTCTTTCTCAGGTTCCTAGAATAATAATAACAACAACAACAGGTAATAGCGATAATAAAGGAGAGAATACAAAGAGCATATTGCTGCAGAGTTGTCGGTGGTTGTTCAAGGCGGTATTTAACCAGAAGAAAGGACAGATCTTCATGAATGAGCAGAGAGAAGACTGTGGGAATCAGGAATACTTCCTCCTGGCTGACTTTGCTCGCTGCGTTGTGGCTCAGGGCCTTTTCTTATTGATCTCCTGGCTAACGACAAGTCCGGGGTTTGTCTAAGGGTGATGCAACTTTTAGAAAACTAACCTCCATCCAGACTCTACGAATTTCCGGTAAGTATTGTTTATCAAACCCCTGCTGAGCGGCAGCCATAATGCTCAGCAGTGCGAAATTAAGAGTGTACAGAGAGGGTACCAAAATTTTGCTACTGACTTTAGTTGACCAGGATGCTGGGTTGCTTAATTTTGTATGTTTTGAAAGCAAATGAGCAGTCCATCACAGTAATTTCACATTTTTACCTCTTGAATCACTATAAATAACTGACGAGAAACTTACTGTACGTGCTTTCTTTAAAGTTGATATTATGTGGTCCTTGTTTTTCTCCATCCGAGAAATGTATGTTCTCATTTCATCATTCCTAAAGTGACGTTTCAGCCATTCCACGGTTCTTTCAAGGTGACAGGGAACACAGTTGCACTGAGAAAAAATATCAAGGTGACAGGGAACACAGTTGCACTAAGAAAAAATATCAAACAGCAGCAAAGTTATATTCTGCCAAATTAGTTAAACTTTATCTTTCATTACATTCAATAACTAACTGCATGCATGGCAGAAACAGAAATTACCTGTTGTCTACCCTATTTCTGTACAGTCAGGGAAAGGGGTACTTTCCTATGTTTTTTGGGGATTTGATAACAATCTACAGCAGGAGAGAAAAAAGCATATAACATTAAAAAAAAATCCTTATAAAGGAAAAACAGGGTAAAGAGTTGTGAAAGAGGGATAAAATGGATTGTGGTTGCAGTTTTATCAAAATCATGCCGAGGAGCCCGGGGAGATTTGATCTGCTAACTGCCTCTCACAGCTTCCATCTCCGGCTGGAAGGACAGAAGCACTGTACCCTTCTGTCTGTAAAGTGCTGCTCTTCACCTTCTTTAAAGCTGCAAACATTTTTTCCTCTAAAGAAAAGGCCTCCCAAAGACAGGCTGCCTGTTCTTAGTTATTTCTCATGAACCTTTTTTCAGCTTACAGAGCCCGAGAAATCTGCAGACCACAGGCTGAAAACCACCGATCAACAAGGCTGTGTGTGATAACTCGTCGTGCCTGCAAATTGCTTCCTTCAGAGACAAGCTCCATGATGCTTTATAACACTCACCTCATCTGTTTGCCGAGAGCTAAGAACACTTTAGCCTTTCTGGTACTAACCGTGTTCACCGCTTTCTGCTCTAAATGACAGCAGGTCCCGGTCAGGGTTGGTACCTCATACTGTAAGGTTGAGAACAGCCTCAGCATCAAGTTCTCTGCGAGAGCTCCTGAGATTGAGTTCTGCAGAAGCATAACCAAGCCTCAGAGACCTTGGTCTCAAAATTGGTTATTTATTTCCACAACTTTTTGCATACAAGGAACTTCACTGCGTTTGATAGAGCTGCTCATGAACATCCCATTAGCATGTGTATTGCCTTTTTGTGAGATTCGGTCTTTTTGAGTAGTGGAACCCTCTCTTTCTCTCAAGATCTACTGCAAAGCATCATCATTTTCCAAACGATTAACAACAGCAGTAATAAAGAAGCTTTAAAAGTCTTACCTGAAATTTCCTGTGAGGCACTGGAAGAAACGTCTAAAATTTTAAAAAAGAAATTAGTGTTAGAAAGTGTTTCTCTTCTAAGTCACTGCCACATTGTTAAACTTCTCTAGCTACATATCGTCTTCATCAGGTTTTCTATTTCTGAACTTCCTTTGGGGAAACAATTGCAGTGCCAGCTTCTGAGGAGAGGTTGACACGCAGTGCCTTCAGCATCTCAAGTTTAACAAACAAAACACAGGACATGCAAACCAGAGCTGAAACTAGCCCAGACTCCATTTCATACTCCCATCAAAATAACTGCAGAAAATGAAGAAGAAAACATAACGACCCACCTCCTCACTTGCTAGATCTACCAGAGCCTTGAAGTTTACTTGAAATTCTTCTATTGCGCTGCCCATTGAGCCAGATAAGCAGCAACTCAATAAGAAGATACAGAGCGCCAGCATTTTCACTTCCAGGAAAGCTGTGTTTGATTTATGCCCTTTTAACACCATGTGCTGCCTATATATACTCATGTACACCTTGAATATTAAACCGAAGGGAAAGTTTTCTCATATAGGAAAAGGCACAAGAACACAGTGTGAATTATTATAGGCACTGTGGGATGCCTCAGTGGGGGCAGGTTGGGGGTTTCCTTCCCTCTGACATCAAATAAGGGGAAAATACCTTTGTAGATAAGAGATGTCATTTTCTTACACGATATCAAAAAACTGATCACAGGAAATAGGAGTATTCCTTGTATAGCACACATCTCTATGTGGTTCTATTCTTACATTTGCATCATGTAATCAGACAGATGGAGATCTGGAAACCTAAGTCATTCTTACATTCCACTCAGTAAGATGACATCCTTTGTTCACCAGGATTTCCAAACATAACTAGCTATAGTGAAAAATAATAGCCAGTCCTTAGACATACACAGACCCTAACATCACCTAAACAATCTGACTTCTTTAGCCTCCTTCCTTCAACCTTGCTGCTAGGTGAAATTCAGCATGGGATATATAGCTGGGGAAAGCAGGGGCTTCATTAGCAACAGACAAATAGTAAAAGCATGGTGGGCACTAGCGGCAGAAATGAGCAGTCCTGGCATCATGTGAAAACCTCATTTGAATTTAAGGAAATCCTTCAGCATTAGTGGAAAAACTCTCTATACTGAAAAAGCCTGAAGTGCGTATAAATGGCTAAAAAATACTTTCAGATGCCTGGCAAGTGCTTGTGAGAGGGTAACAGTCACCCATTGAAAGGTTACAATTTTCCAGCAAAATCAGACAAATCACTCAACAATGTGAGAAGAGTCATCTGGTTTTCCACAGCTATCTGTTCGAGAGCCACAGAAACACAGGAGAGCTTGTGCTCATCAAATAATTCATTTCTCGATACATAATTTTATGAACAGACATGTTTAAGTCTTGTTGAAAACATTGCTGAACTAAACTTTTAAACACTTTTTAATATTAAAATACCTATTCTTGTCTTAAAATTCAGTATAGCTAGAAGTTTAAAAAACCCTCTTGAAAGGATCTTTTGATCCTAATTCTGGAAAAAGCTTTTAACAGCAGGCTCATAGAGCATCCTATTGTCAAGAGCACATCCAAAGGAACACAAGAACCCCTCCAGCTGAAAATGTTTGGATCCTGGAAGAGCACAAGGGGAATAAAACAACATATACTTACATTCCTCCATCGAAATCAGCATTTGACTACTCTTAGAGACAGGATGCTGAGTGAGATGGACTTTTGCCTGACCTGGTATGGCCACTGTTTCCTAGAGAAAGAAGGATAAAAAGTGTTTATGATAAACTAGGCAGAAAAGCAGTTCTCCTGAAAGGTTTACCTTTCCCATAGTGTGGATCTAAAGCAAACATTTTGTTACATTTCACAAATGGTGGTAGTTTTACTAAAATTATTAGTATAGAAATTAGCATGTCTATCGTATCATGTGCTAATAGAGTATTTATTTTCTTAGATTTAACAAGAACTAAAGGAGTAAATGTTATTCTCGCTCTATTGGCGCATAACCTAATCTTTTTGGGCTGTCACCAGCATCTGAATCACCAACAATGTCTTAGCCTTTGGAAAGAATTAAAAATTTTGCCCAAAACTGATCACAGCCATGGTGACGTACCACAAAGGTATGATTTGGGAGAGGAAGAAGATGCGCATGATTTTTAATAATGGAACACTTCTGTCCATCATCCAGGAATAGAACCATGGCAGTTCTTTGTATCACAGTATCGATGAGTCTTGCAGAATTTGAATAAAGAAAGAGTTGTGACATTACAGGAGGTACGTGGGAGTAGAATGGAAAAAATGTATGAAGGCAACATAGGATAAGTGTCTCCCAGTAAAATGCCATTCACCCAACTGCAGCAGAAAGAAATGAGATCAATATGTAAGGTTCTATTTCCCAGCTGAGAGCAAATATCTTGTCTGTCAGACTTTGCATCCGTGCTTATCCTGTAGGATGGAGTGAAATCAGAACTCAGAGTGCATAGGAATAAAAACAAAAAAAAAAGAATCAGCTAAATGAAGATATCATAGCGGTTAAAAAAGTGTCAAGGAAGGATGGGTACTTGAAGGAAAAATAGTGATATAAGTTATTGCGAGACAGGCAGTGCAGTGAGCCAAGAGCAGCATATGAAACGACGGGGTGGGCTGCAAAGAAATGAGAAGGAAGACAAAATGATTTATCTGAGTCAGCAGCTCAGTGCTGCCGCCAGAGTCAGGTATCTGTGGCATTCCTCCAGGCCTGACTTGGAGCTGAACTGGGTTTGCAAATCAGGTGATGATAAAATCTATGTTCCCCCAATTCTCTATGAAGTGGTACATTAAGTTACACATAAAAAGCAACGTGGACCAGTGAAGGCTGGCTCTTCTGACGCCTTGGCCTTTAGAACTAGTTTGGAAAGAAACACATGTTAAAGACATCAAAGTACCTGGTAGAATAAGAGAAAAGGTAACATCGATTGCTGCAGATGGATCATGCCAGAGTGACCAGATATCCTTGATCGATAAGAGGCTTTATCCTATATGAAGACAAGGATCCTGGGTTTCTGGGGTTTAGTAAAGCACTGCATCAAACGATAATGTACTGGTTAATCTGGAGAAGATGTGAAAGTATTAAGGCAGATTAATATTTTACTGGGCCGTGGTAAGAGTCATGTTGAAAAGGAAAGTTATTAGGCAGAAGGAGGTAACTAATGAACAGCCTCAAGATGTAATCTCCGTCCTACTGTCATTAACAATGTGGTTGACCAGTTGAACAAAGAACTCAGATAGTGGGAGAGCTTGGCTTGGTTATCTGTGAAAATGAAGGTTGAGAACACGTGCAGTCTATAAACAGATTGGAAGATAAGAGCAGGAAGAAGGTATCTTAGATACAGGACAATGTTCAGACAAATTCAAATGGGGAACGCTCCAGCCACCAGACTTTTAGGCTGGAAATATAAAAGTTTGTAACCACTAGTTGTTCTTCTACCTAATGTTCCAACCAGTTCTATAAAGGAGCGTTGACAGATTTCTAGAAGGGACGACACGATAATCTGCATTGCAGGAGACTGGAAACAGTGACTCAGGTAGTCCCTTCTGCTCCTCAGACTTTCATCTTCATACTTTCACATTCAGAGATCTATATCCTCTGAAAGGCTGATAGCTGTGCTGAGTGTCAGCCAAAGGAGACAGATCACAAGTGAAGAAAGCATCCCACCAAACCATCCCACAGTAGCATAAACACTGATTTAGAGAACAGATTTCATACTGGTGGGAAAATAGTGTGTGTGAAACAGAAAACTCTTACCAGAAACAAGGCAAACAACTAAGTCACCTAATTAAGGACTTTTGGAGAATATTCCAGAGGTCAGACTGGTTGCAGAGTCAGGATACGGTCTGTGCATCACCCAACAGCAACGTGGAAAAGTGTTGCCATAGAGAAAGCAGGAACCACAGAGAAGGATGGCACCGTGCTCCTGAACAACTGAGTCACAAGGAGGCAGCTACAGGGCAGGAGACAGCACCCAAATGGAGTACAATCTAGTATCATCTATCTAGATGCTTCTGAGGGATGGGTATGACTTTTGTCTTTATTTTGGCAATATTCTTACAGCCTGCTGTGCCAGTAACGTCTCAGGAAGTGCACACTAGCCTCTTGTCTCAAGATCTGTAGTGGCCATAGCTCACATTTTGGGAACTTTTTTTGCACTCATGAAAAGTAGGATTATCCCCAGACTACAGCCATAGAGAGCTCCTGAATTGTTAGCCACAAAACCACCTGCTGGCTGCCAGCTTACTTCACCTATCATTTATATTACTCATTTTAATTACAGATGATGCTGAGATTGAGCACAAAGGGCTGTTTTCCAAAGTTTGCCTGTTACCTAACCATGAACTTGGCCTGATACAAGACTGGCTGCTTCGTTTCCCTTCATAGAGGGTGCACAGTAAGCACTAAAATATGGTGGTGAAGTTCAAAATCAGCTTTGGAGTTGGCTGAAAGCATAAGCAAGTTAGATTCCCCAGACTGTCAGCTCGCCAGTTTACCTATAGGTGAGCCTGAGATGGCTCCCCCCTGGAGAGGGGCTGCCGGGAAGGGGTGAGGGTGTTGATGGCATCTGCAGCTGGCAGGGTGTCCCCACGGTTGGTCCTGGAGGGACTCCTGATCCTTAGGAGCAGCATAGGAAAGTCCCAGGGAAGGGAGGAAGGGGCAGTCCTCTGGCTTTTTTTTTTTTCTTCTAGTTGGACTTTTTTCTACCTGGAAGATGAACAGGGGCTCCGGAGCAAAGAGGAAGAGGTGCTTCTTGCAGTGGATGGGGAAGAAGACTGGTACAAGTGGGCAGAGGATGTCTGTGGGCCCTAGAAAGAAATGAGCAAAGGGAGAGATCCTTTTTTCTGCCCACAATCACCTGGAAGCTTCCTGCAGTCCCCCAAACCGCCTCAGAACTCCAGCACTCCTTTCCAACCCCTCTGTAGACCCCAAAGCACCTGTGAAGTGCTGAGTAACCTCTGACTGAACAGTGCCTGATGGCACTAGGTGTGCAACAGCCGGAGTTCACAGTCCACGTCTTCTAGATCTGATGACATACAGCTCTCAACACACTGTGTTATCCTTATAACGCTCTATTAGTTGACTTCTTAATGCGCTTTGTGCATGTGATCATTATTAACAATGTTATTTGGTGATGTAAAATTGTGAGAGATTGACTTTCTCATTATGGAAACAAAGGTCAGCTGCCAAACTCCAGATTTGGCTTAGAATTTAGGATTTCCCTAATGCCCAGGATTTTTCCTCTAATTCTTTTCCAGGACAGACTGGAATGTTGAAAGTATTTAACAAACTATGCTAAGATCATGAATGTCACAAAATCAGCAATATTAAGAGTTTATGTTTTCACAGGTACACATAAAAGGATAGATAATGGTTGAGGACTTAACCAGAAGCAGTTGAAGTTTTCTGTATTGCAGGGAAAGTGGTTCTTTTCCCTTTCCCCGTTTTCTTCAGAGTAAGAAATAACCTACACATTTTGAAGTGATTTGAACTTCTACTTCCTGATCCTAGTGAACATTGATAGGAACAACTCTCGCAGCAGTTTCTGTCATTCTATCCAACAATGGACACACATATCATCCACTGATTTCCTGCTTAACTGTTTCAGTCGTACTATTTCGTGCCAGTTCTATAACTACTTGCTTGGCTGTTGAGGGCAGGATCTATATATGTATTATGCTACCTATGGTATAAAACATGCACCCTTGCTGAAGGTACTAGGTCTGTTTTCATTTTTTTTCTCGTTTACCCCTGTTTTTCTAAAAAAAAAAAAAAAATCAGACTTAGCACTGTGACTAAGAAAGTATATAAACCAGGTGGACTTAGTGGCAAAAAACCGCACGGAACTACATTACTTGGCAATCTCCCTTCAGACACATACAGAAGGCACTTCCAAATGCTTTCTAATTTAATTAGGAAAATGAGATTTCTGTGAGTTTCTTTCCAGATTATAGAAGTTGCTGGAATTGCACCTACTGGTATGAAGTTGCTGTGCTCAGCTGCCATTGAGCTGTCTGTGGAACAAGGGAAGCTGTGAGCATTTCACGTGAAAAGCTGCTGCAATTTATTTTTGCATTTTGGTAAGTCCAACAAAATTCACCTTTGTGCACGACAACTGTCAATGCACAAGCCAGATATTCAGAAAATGATAAGCAAATAAAAAGCAGGGTTGTTTCTTTACAAACAGCTTATACTCTATTTCCAACAACTTTTGTAGGCACTTGTAAAATGCAGAAGAGAATATTATATGCCATTAAGTAAAACATCTCTACTTAATGAGAGGCCACCTGTCTGGGTTTCATACTCTGTGCATCAGAACAGTGCTTGAACGATCACAATGACCTGTATTAAATGTCCAAAATAGGAAGCTGTTGTGTGCCTCACGACAGCTGCCCTGTGCAGGAGAAGCTGTTCTCCTTGGAGGATGTGCTGGAGGGTCCTTACACATTCCAGCTGCTCTAACAGCATGCCCCTGTATGCCCAATGCTTTTTTGAGTCCTGCTAAGATGTTAATTTCAAAAATATCTTCTGCCACTTAGTTTAGTC
>NW_010130704.1:410-644 GCF_000699245.1 Pterocles gutturalis | reverse complement strand
TCGTATGGATTTGAAGGAAAGTTCCCCCCAAATTAAACCTAAACGGAGCAATCCTACAATCAGATGTATGGCTAGACTTCATCCTCTCCCTGCACCGCGCACAATGAGATTGCTGTAGAATTTCTGCCGTTGTCTTCTAGATTTCCTACTAAGGCAGGTGAATTACCAGATCACACAACACCTCAGACTTGTAAACCATTTCCTGACTCTCATCTGTCGCTGCGAGAGAGGGAC
>NW_010130704.1:0-317 GCF_000699245.1 Pterocles gutturalis | reverse complement strand
CGCAGCCGGCCGGGCAGCTCCGATCACGCCGTGCCAGCTGCTCGCACGCCGGTCAGCGAGCCCGTGCTGGCTCTGATTCAACAGCATGTAACGGGCAGAGTGAGTGGACATCAAAGCCAGCATCAGAAATGTGGTTTGTGAGCCAGAAGCACCGAGCTGGATGGCTGCGGGGAGCCGCGGGCATGCCTGAAAAGCCAGGCTCAGCCCCACGCTCCCACAGCTCCATCACATCCCGGTCTGTTCATCCCTTAATCATCCTGGGGGAAAAACAGGGTTCGTCCGGGGGGTGATCCCCTGTCACTCGGCTCCATTTGTCT
>NW_010130703.1:83884-85247 GCF_000699245.1 Pterocles gutturalis | reverse complement strand
CTCCCGGTCCCCTCTGGCTGTGGCACTTGAAGGCGGCGTGTAGGCTACCCGTGAAATAAGGGTCGATGAGGTGTCTGGTAACAAAAATATTGTGCGTGCAGGGATGGCAAAACCTCTGGATAAGTTTTTGTGTGGAAATAACTTTGTAATGAAATGTTTTACATTAACTCTGCCCATATCGGGTGACTTCTCAGCAACTTGCGTGGTAGGATTTACCTGTGGTAGCCGTGGTCCTTGGTGTATTTAATCTGGTGGTGTTACCTGTGTGTTTTATTTTCTTAGTTCTTGGAAACTTTGAGGTTAGTAAGGGAAGAGAGTGGTCCCCAAAATAAAACAAAGCATACTGTAAAGTTATCAAAGCACCACGGTCTTCTAACTTCAGTAGGGCAGCAGTGGGTAATAATTAGCTCTTTACTGTTTCAAGTGAGTGCAGCTGTGTGCTGCTTGTGGAAAATGCCATTTCATGTTGCATTTCCAGCTTTTGCCATAGTCCTGCTTCCCTGCAGACTAGTAGGTGCATTGAACTTCAAAACCACGTGGCTTAAGATCCTTTTCTGTCGTGTCTGAGAGGGATACTGAAATGGTAGGCATGTTGTTATCTGAGTAAGGGCTGTGATAGTTATAGGCTTAGGTTGATTGTTTGTTTGTTTGTTTAGCATCTTCTCGTGACCACAAGTTAAACTTCAAGAAGAGCAAGGAAGTGTGTTTAAGTTACATTCAGGATGCCATGCTCCAAAAGCAGTGGAAAAGGGCTGCAGAGTTTCTGACCTTCTATATTGAGTCACTAGAGAAAGACTATTCTAGAGAATACATGGGTCCGTCAGAGGTAAGCCAGTGTCCCTTATCAGAGTTCTTTTGCAGTTGAAAAAGTACTTGCAATAAGCATCTATACTTCAAGACTAATGTTAGTCTTAACTAATCATGGTCTCATTTTTTTTTTTATTTTAAAAAAAGTACTGGAGGTAAGACCTGAAAAGTTAAGCAACTTTCATAGACTAGTTTCTTTAAAAAAAAAAAAGACATTGAAGTGCCCAGCAACAAATAAGCATGCCAGACCTCATCATTGGTAATGCTCAAGACAGCATGCTGTCCAGTTACTCACCAAAAGTCTGCCTCTACACAGGCATGCCTCTGCTGTGTGTTTAACCAATCTTGCTGGAGGCTGAATTTTGCTGATACCTCACTTTCAGGAGTGCTGAAAATCTGCAGTGCTGTCTGGTGTTTTTCCTAACAGAATACTCAGTGTACCTGAAAAGTTCTCTGGGCTTGCAGGCTGGTTTTGTGGGGTTTTTTGTTGTTTTGGCTTTTTTTTTTTTTTTCTTTTCACAATAGATGAAAACTTGGCTTGGGATAAGTTATTTCA
>NW_010130703.1:53899-83874 GCF_000699245.1 Pterocles gutturalis | reverse complement strand
TATCTTAAAGTGATCTTAAAGTAGTCTTCTAAAATGGAAAAGCAGTAAAAGTGTTTGCCACTGGCATGCCATCAGTCAGAATCTGTTTGAAAGCTAGTGGCTTACTTAGGTCTTTACCAACTCCTCCAGTATTTATAAAACTTCCATCAAGTACCGAGATAGAAGCAGGAGGAAAGAGATCAGAGTTGTTACATAAATTGAGTACTTGAATATGGCTAGCCTGCTGGAGAATTTGGTTACCTTGAAAACAAGTCCATGTAGGTGGGAAGTTATGTCTAATTGTAAATAATCTTTACTGCTAAAATCAAAAGATTATGTGTACTTTGCATCTCAGTGGAAACACTTCAAAGGAAAAGGAGTTTTCAGTAAGTTTGAAGCATCCTGTTTTCAGTAACAGGAGGGGGAGCCCTCTGACAAATGCAGTCTTTGTAAGCTGCACTCGTAATGAGCTATTGTGAAGCACCCATTGAATGGTTGTAAAAATACTACTAGGTGAATATCTAGATGGCTATAGCAGTAGACAACACTTTGTATTAATTTTCTATTTGCAATTCCAATGTACATTTTACTCATGTTACAGTAACTACAAGTTTGACAAGACTGTATTGTGACTGTTCCCTTTTTAATCTTTCTGCCCATTAATAGATTATTTGGAGAATAGGAACTGAAGTTCTGTGCCATCATTCCCAAAGCAGCATGAAAGAGTTCAACTCTTTCATGGAACAGATGAAAACTTTAGGAGTAAAAAGGTATTTGAAGGTGAGCGTACCTAATGCTGTCTTGATGATTTTCCACATGTTACCTAACACTTGAGTATCAGTTTCGGAATCTCTCTCTTGAAGTGTATTGTGGAAATCGGTGTCAAAAATGATAGTACATCTGAGTTACCAATGGCATGGTCATTTAAGGGTTATTCTCTACCTAACCATCTCTTATTTGGTCTGTATATTTTATCACAGATGTGTATTGTCAGTCCTTGGAAGTGCCTAGGTCCTTTAAATAATCTTTTAATTTAAAACAGTTAAATTATTTTGTGCATGTCCCGGTAATGTCTAATTACACATTAATACCTGCCAAGTTTTGTTTCTGGCCTTTAATTTGGCCACTGTGCTCCTAATTAAACAGTTGTACTTAGATTTTGCCTTTGCTATCAGCTCACTTTCCAAGTGATAAAGCTCCAAGCTTATAGAACAATAGGCCTTCTACTGTGGACCCATATGTCACCCAGCTGTAGTTTTTTCTTCCTGTGGTGGCTCATTCAAACCTATATTGTTCTGGTTTCCTTGTGGTGATGCTTCTGTCTCATTCTGTTGTTTTTGTTCAAGGCCTTCAACAGAAGCTCTATACAAGAGTTTAATAGAGCTAACTGAAGGTTAGACTTTTATCCAGTGCTTAATCAGCATGATAGGATGGTAGAGCATACCTCCTTCAGGTGTTCTGCAGTTGAATAGCCAAGTGAAAAATCAGCAAATGTAACCCAGCCGGATTTCCTCGGGTCATTTCTGGACCTTCTTAAATAGTTACAGCACTTGTTAATGACAAGTAGGTTTTTGAGACGACTGCTTTCTGCTGCCTTGATGAGTACCACTGCGTGTCTGTCATCTGGTGGGTGACTTTCTCCCCCACAGATTTCAAGAGCTTCAGCTCTTTCCCGTCCCAGGGATACATCTTTGTATATTAGGTATGCTATTGGTTACTAATGCTTCTCCAGCATCTTCAGAGAGTAATATTACTTATTTTCTTGGCTCATCTCCCTGCCCCCAGTGACACTTGTATTCTCCTATTCCTGCATTTTTCTCACAAATTCCTTGTAAAGATTCTGTTTGGAGAAAAGATGTGTAAAATGCTCTTCTAATTAAAATGCTAACAGTGTTTGCAATATTTTATATGCATGTCACTAATAAGTCTCTTCTTTCCCTGCACATCTGTGTAGAACTTTGCTGTATTGCTGAGATTCCCTCCATTTATGGTGTGAAACACTGTGGTATTTGAATTGCAGGTTTGCTTAGAGCATACCTTTCGTCTCCTTTGTAACGGACTAATAGATGAAGCTTACCAAAACCTGTCCTTGGCAGAAAGCTGGAGGTATGGAGAACAAACAGTCATTCAGGATAAAGAAATGAAACTGATTCAGGCTTACAGGGGACTCTTGGACTACTATCGCTGGTCTAAGCAGAAGAACATCCTGTTGGAGCAAGGTAAGTCCTTGTGTTGTTTTTGTATTGAATGGTAAACTTCAGCTTGCTTGCTCTTGCAGACACCATGGTTTGCAGTGACACCTTTCCCATGCGGGCTGCTCTTTTGCCTTGATCTGCTTATGAAGGCACTAGAGGGAAATACTAGACTTTGAAATGTGATGTTATGGATAGTACATAATTGCATATCACCAATGGTGGTAGTACCAAAATGGCACACTGCCCTGCACTTTCTGAAGCCTCCTGAAGTGCTATTCTGAAACTTTTTTACCCCAGAACCAGACTTTTTTTTATATCCAGGCAGCATCACCTAAAACAATGATCAAAGGTAAGTGTTCACCTATAGCAGTGGCTCCTTTATAGGTACATAAGTGATTGACTGCTGCTAGAATTTTTGAGTGCTAGCAAAAGCCCCCAAAGCTTTTAATTTGAGTGTTTGAGATGCATAAATTGCTACTTGTGTGCAGTGTCTAATTCTGTCTGTACCTGCTGGCTGTGTGTTATCAGTTACATTGGATCTCTGTTTGTTTCCATGAAAACTAAGTATTGAATTTGGTTAATGAGCTTTGTGCTGGTAGTGTCTTGTCTTGCGATACTATTGATCACACCCCATTAGTTGAAATTGGGTGATAATAAATTGTAATGAAGAGCAGTGAAAACTTCTTGTTCCAATACTGGGGAAATTAAGGCCTCTTTTCTGAAAGCTCTCTGATCGGAGTCCTTGCTTAGCAAAATGTGTGTCATCTTCAAGATCTCTTTTGATTAGCAAAGCTAACTTTGTGTCATTCTTTCATATTTTGGTAGGTCAGGATGGATTTGAAGACTTGTCTGTTGAACAGGAAATGCACAGTTGCTTTCGGAAGGCAGTAGTGAACTTAAAGGAGATTATTAAAATACCTGGAGTCTGGGATCAGTTTGTGAAATGTTATGTGGATGTAAGGGCGTGTGTTACAGATATCTTCCTTCTGTGTTTCCCTGTCTAATTTTCATTAAGATGTCTGTCTGCAGCTTTTTTATATGTGTGTGGGTGACCACAAAGTATTTGAGAAGCAGCACATTTATATGTGTATCTCACTGGCTTTGATTTAGGGCACAGCTTACTCCTAGTAGAACTGCAGAGCCTGCACAGAGTACAAAAAGGACTTTGTCTGTGCATAGCCAAGAAAAAGAAATAGACAAACAGTTTGCATATTTTGTTTTCATGGTGCTAGTACAGAAATTAGAGCACAGCTGCTTTGTTTAAATTCCTGAAAGCAAGTTCTCTCTTTCTGGCAGGGCAGTCTTTTCCTGGATACACTAAATGTTAAAGACAGAACATGCAGTCCCTCTGTGGATTTTTTTTAGGTTTTTCAATTTATTTTTTTTAATATTTGCTTAGAATTTGTGGGTAAGAAATAAAGTTAATCTTAAAATCTCCATTAAATTATTTACTTTTTGCAAGTGCTGATAAGCTGTGACTTCTCTAAGCACATCTTATGGAATTTTGCTTGGTGCTGGCAGCTGCCAAGTTCTCTCACTGAGTTCTTTCTTTAAAGACATGGCAAGCTGCTTCAGTACCTCTTTCCAGTGCACAAGTGCTGGTAATTCTTTTGACAATTAAATAAGTGTTAAAGGAATTTTCTCCTGTAGTGGCTTCTATGTGTAAATTTTCTGTCTATCTGTGTTAAGAGAGTAGCCAGTAAAATGAAAATATGCTAGTGTTAGTCTTAGCTAACCTGCTGCACTCTTAGATACAGACTGTGCCATTGGATAGTTCTGTGGCAGCGCAAAATTAGTTGTAAGAGTTTGGTTGCTAATATGTGGCAAACTACTGACAGACTTAAATTCTCTTAGTTGTTGGAGTTCTATGGAGACCATAACGAAGCCCGCCAAGTATTAAATGAATACGCCTACAACTCAAAGTTTCCGGCTAATCCCAATGCTCATGTTTACCTCTATCAGTTCCTGAAGAGACATGGTGAATCAAAGAAATCACTCATCTCTGCGCTCAAGGTGTGTGTTATATAGTAGATACAGTCTGTGGTCATTCATCTTGCACGGTGGTCTGACAATTTGGTTCAGCTAAACTCCTGTTACGTTATTTACCCTGTTGTATTCTTCTGTGGGAAGCACAGGGTTAGAGGAAAGTTAGTGGGAGGGATACTAATGGGTGGAGCAAACAGGATGCTTTGAGGTCAAGTCCTTGTTTTGCCTTTAACTGATACATTGTACAACTTCAAGTCAGTAACCAAGCTCAGAGAATGGGTTTACATGGTTCTGGAAGCCTATATAAGCAGTCTTGTGCATAACGTGTGTTGATTTCTGTTGCCGTTTCATCTTTACAATATTGAAGAAATGATAGATGCTTGCTCTTTCCCATATTGATCCTGTTTAGCGATTAGCTTCTCTGCTTGTTCTCAATGAGCTGTGGATTTAAGCTAAAATATAAGTGAATTTCTGCTGGTTGTTGGCAGACAAGGCCTTGCTGTATTAAGCTTTTGTGTAGTTGCTTTTAAATTTCTGCTTTCTTTGTCCTTGCTCATTGATCTTGGTGGTTTCTTGCAGTGTTCTGCAATCAGTTTTGCCACTTGATGGCACTAGTGTGCTTTCGTTAAGGCAGATGTTTTAGAGCATGATTAGCAAAGTTTAGACTTTTAAACTGTAGCATATGTGTATAAAACTGTCTTCTCGTGGTTTTATACACTAACCTCTTACAAGATCGTGACAAATCAAAGAGCTGCTCTGATAGTTCTAGAAACTCTGATCCAATGGACAGAGCAGTGAACAGGGGAGTGCAAACTGGCCTAAGAAGGAAATGGTGGTGCTTTCTAGAAAGGGGACACTCCATATGGATTTGGGCTGTTCCTTGAGTTATATTTGTCACGTGCAATGTTTTTCAGCAGCCATCACAGTATTTCATCTGTAGCGGCACAGATGTGCAAAATGGATATAGATATTCTTTGTAACAAGTCACTAAGATGCCAGTTTGCTTATTTTTCTGATTAAAACACCCAAAACTCTGAAACCTGTGTTTCTCTTGATCTGGTAGAAGTCTTCAAAAGTTTCCACATTATTTTAATGTGTCTGGGTTTTGTGGTTCTATTTTTATTTTTTCAGATCTTGCATGACATTGCTCCTTCTCATGAACTAATGATAGATTTTAATACCATGCTTCAAAAATCAAGTAAGTTTTTAAATATCTTTTCTGTTTTCCTTTGTTAATCTAGAATAATATTTTAAAATTGTTCTGCAGCCTTCTTTCTGCTTTTTGAAGTAGTTTTGTTTGTTACGAAAAAAACCCAAAACCCTAACTTTCCAGTCACAGGAACTTTTAAGTTGGATATGTGAGCAGGCATTTACAAACTCTGTAGACAAGTGCCTGTCTCATTTTAAAGGCTGATCAAAGCCAGGATCTCAAAAATAACTTTTTTTTTTTTTGAGGTACCCTACTCTGATTGCCAGGGTGTCTATTCTTTTTTGGGGTTCTCTGATGTATTTGTTTATTATTTCTTTTTTGGAGGAATTGAGATGGATCTATGCTTTAGTTGATTTTTATTGATCAATGAACAAAATCTTCCTTTTCTTCAAGGGAGTTTTGTCTTCAAGCTGGTAGAAAAGTCTTCCAATTTGGAGACTGTTTTTTCCATGCTGATCAATTGTATTCCAAGCTGTCTGTCTTCTTACGCTTGGTATGTTCAGGCAGGTCAGCAAATTAGTGAAATGTCCTTGAATCGAGATTGTTCCCTCTTCTTTTCTTCTTTGGGAGGGGGAAAAAAACAAGTCTTGGCTGAAACCTCCCTTTTTCTGTTCATGCATGGCACGTCTGTTAACTTTTCGTAGCTAATGAGGACAATCTGATTATTTTTGAAGAAAATTATACTGATAAACATAACTTTTCCCACATTTACCTGCTTTGGCAGGTCAAGTGTTGGTTTAAGAGCTCTGCTGATACCCAGACATTTCACATCAGCAGTACTGGTTTTCATATTAGTCCCAAAATAGATTTTATTTTGTGTTTTTTTGGTGGTATCTTGAAAGTTGAAGTGTTTCAGAGGCACTGTGTTCCCTTCACATGGAAAGAACATGTTGAACAATGGTGCCCGTTGGAGGCTCTGATTTAGTGAGCTTTGGAAACAGCAACTGGTGTAAACAAGGCAGCATGGGATAAGTGAGGAGTTCTGTGTATGCCTCTTTACCCATCAGTTTTTGAGCAGGAGGGGAGTAGGGACAGAGTGTCTCAGGTATCAGTTGTGTTCTGGAGCCAGGAAATATTCCTTAACTTCATCTCTTGGAAGAGGTAGAAGGCAGTGGGGGAAACCCTCAGTGACAGGGAAAGTAGCAGCCTGTGGGGAGGCAGGATGGAGAACTATATTTCACTTGTTGCTTACTAATGAGCTCAACCTTATCTAGTTAATTCATTAATCAACCTAATCTTTCTCCAGAGAAAAGAAAAAAACGTCGACTGGGGCTGGAAGTTATTTTCGCTGCCTTGGATTATGCTGGCTGTAAGGAAAATGCAAAAGCATGGAGCTGTTTGGCAAGACAGGTGAAACAAATTGTAATGTAAGTAACTCTGATACCATGTGCTAAAAACAAATGTCTCAAGTCTCCACCTTGGGCATTTGACAAAGTTATGGTGTTTAGCCTTTGTCTTCTGTGCTGGTCAATGGAATTGTCCTCTGGCCTACCCTGAGTTCTGTGGCAGTGCTTGCCTGCAGTGTGCTTTCATTGAGAAGAAAGAATAAGTTATTATTGAAGACAATTCCAAATTTCAGTATTATCATTGCCTGAAAAAAGTGGGGTGTTTTTTTTACCAAGTTACATGGTTATGCAGAAAGTTATTCAGATGGGTAACATTTGCTGCCCATCACTAATCTCCCGTTTTTGGGAGGAGAAAACAAAAGTTGTTGGATCTTCTGCTCTGTTACTATGCTTGCATTATTTGAAGCTGGTTTGAGAATCGCAGGGCTGCAACAGGGGCATGGCTGGTACTGTACAAACAGGTTTGTTGTGTGATGGCAGTAGCTGTTACAGAATGCACCCAGGGTATTCTTAAAAGCTGAGCTAACATGCCGGGGGATTGATGTGTCCTCACAAACACTGACAGGCATGGCCTCAGAGTTCAGAAGAAGCCATCTCAGGCAATTTGTGCCCAGAAGGCCTTTAATGTCTAGACTTTGTGTTGTATTTTTTAAGCCCTATATATCTACAGCAAATTTATTCAGTACTTAATTTGACCTGTTTTGCTGTTTTATTGCACCTACACAGCATCTGCTGTTAAGGTCCAGAAGCTAGCAGATTAAAGCTAGGAATGTTGTTGCATAGAGTTAGTAAAAATGGTATGATACTCTAACTTTGCCTGCATTTTTGGATTTGAAGACACAACTTCAGAGTATCTTGAAATATACTGGGCATCTTGGTCATTTTATGGGAATATCACTTAACTGTTGTCAGTAGCTTCTACTTGTGCAATGCTTGGTTTAAGGTCTTTATTGCATAACTGTTATTGGGATAAGTATTCAGGATAGGTTAGTCTTTGAGTATGCGTAGAGTAAAACAAATCTTTTCTAAAAACAAACCAACCCCTTCATACTACTAATTTGTTGACAAACTTGAAGAAACTTTCTTATTACTATTGACAAACTGGCACACAAGTCAAAGGCTTGCTTCATTTCACACTGTAATCTGTGTTATTGCCAAGTCTAAATAAGACTGTTGGAGTTCACCTCCTACCTCACTAGTGTTGCCAGGGATTTAAAAAAAAGGTTATTTCTGTTTAGATTAGTGTTCCAGTCTGCAGTGTAAGGTCAATTGTGTCTATGCTAGCAATCTAGGAGACTTGTAGCAAGTTGATTATAAAATTCAGTGCCTCCTAATCATCTTTTCTTCCCAATTTAAGGTTTTCTGTAACTTTTTTTTTCTAGCTCTGAGAAGCATCTTGACTGGATCAAGGTAGAGTGGAAATCCAGGAAGGACTGGTGGCCAGCCTTCCATTTTAGCCGTTACTTGGCAAAAAGGAATTGGCAGGAAAATGAAAGCCTTTCATATGAAAAAGCTCTGGTGGCTGGAATCTTACTGGGAAAGGGTAATACTAAATGTTTTTTCCTTTTCACTACATAGAACAGAAATGTCTAGCTTCTAGTCCTAATGAGATGTAGCTGATCTGCTCCCTGGAAGAAATGCAGTTTCTTTCTTCTAGGAAAGATTGTTGTCTTTGAAGCGGAAAATGTTTAAATTGGTTTGATATTTATCAGTGAGGAATATTTTGCATAACTTGTCTTATCCTGGTTTAGAATTCTGTTTTATCTGGCCTTGTTGAGCAGTCACAATACTATTTAGCTTGTTGTTTAACCTTCAGAGCACAATTTCAGAAATGCACAACATGCTCCTGAATGAATTTTGTGAGGACTGCAAAGAGTTTGCTTGCTGGATATCAGTCGAGGCAGTGTCTCAGCAAAAACTGGGGAGCAACGTGTCCTTTTAAGGACTATGGGGGTGTTGTAATGCAGGAAAGAGGAGGAGGAGAAGGGGGTCTTGAGGAAAAACCATCAGCAGTTTGGTAAGAAGGTGAAGAATATGACCAATTTAGTAGCATTCTTTGAAATGCTTTCAATTCAAGTGGAATATCAGGCCAAGAAGCAGCTGCTAAATTGAGAAAGAATATGGTGTGGAGACCACGGCTCATATACAAGTTTGGACTTAGGGTTGATAGGCAACTTGTTTGTTGTCAGATTTTCTGTAACTTCTGGACTTCGTAAAACAATTTAATGTTGAAAGTTGTCTCTTTTTTTTTTTTTTCCTTTCAGTAATACATTATACAATGTCTCCCAGCTTTTATTACCGGATGGCTAATCAAATTATTCCAGCTCTAATTTTCTTTAATGGGTGCTTATTGGTGTCACTGAGCAGCCTCTGTTTTCCTTATCCATATTTATGAAATCAATGCTGCTTTACGCTTTTGAGATTTTACTTCTAATCTATTTGAAGAGTAAAAACAAAAGAAAATATTTTGCAAGGCATAGCATGTGCCTATATGTGGAATGTTTACTGGGTCAAAATCAGGATTGATTATTTAATGCTGCAGTTAGGTATCTAATGTGCATGTCTTGGATTATTTTATTACCTTTCATTACTGAAAACTTTCTTAGATGTTTGCATGTTATTTGAATAGTGAAAGTGTTTGGTATTTGCTTGTAATGTGGTGTAACTTATATTGCTTTTTCTTTTTTTTTTTCCTTAGATTGCAAATACTTTAAATATGTATCACACCAAGGCTGTAAAGCTCAGGCGAAAAGGTTTCGGATACTGAAGAAATTTGTGAATAAGCACAATCCTGTCTACCTGAGAATATCTGGTTCTTCAGATTCCTCTGTACAACCTTGATTAGAACGTGTCCTTAAGGTTCTTGTTTTTTTTTTTTTAATGTCTGTGAAACTGACTTATGTATTGGTGCTGTATCAGTATTTATTCTAAAACTTCTAGGCAGACCCTGTTGACTCAGTACTAGGCTTTTTCATATATTTCTGTAAAAATGCTTTGGTTTGTATTTATTTTGTAATAAAATGAATATAAATCAGATTACAAGGTTGAGGAGTTTCTTTAATATTAGTCCCATATTTCTGTGTGAAAGGCAAACAGCATTGATTTCAAATATATCTTGAAAAATTACCTTGTGGAATTTCTATATCAATAGTATTGTAGGGTTGATCCTCCTTACATTTGGATGCAGAGATGGTGATTTAAATGACTGCTGGAATGTCATTCAAAATCCATTCAGGACTAGCAGTGGCATTAATAAGTCTAGTGTCTTAACCTAAGAACAGTACATTACGCAGTGTCAAAATGTGTTCTCAACCTATAAAGGTTACATAGCTTGCTGCTTATAACTGATTATTTCCTGAAATGTATGGAAAATGCCGTGTGTCATGGTTTTTTGCATTGTATATTGAGACAAATTTTAGGTCATGAAGATGTACTGCAGCTTGGTCACATAAATGATGGACTTCAACATATCAAAAGGCAGTTTTCCCACATGTCATACGCACAGATTGTATGTCCAGTTCAGGGGTTGTTTTCACAAAATTGGTAGGAGAGAGTGAAAGGTTGCTGTACTGCATGGCTACAGAGGGAAGCTACTGTTGCAGCGCTCTGAAAAAGCAAGGGCACAGAACTACTGAAAACTTCTCTGCCTGGAGAAGAGACTTTCTAGAATCTTTTTGCAGTTTTGGCAGTGAGTTGAAATGTGCACTGTTACTGTGTTTGGAAAGCAAATGCTAATGTGTTGTCATAAACTAGTGTTCCAGTTTGCTTGAAAACAACAACAACAAAATGGTTTCCAAATACTACTTCTGTTTTAATGACAGGTCTGTAGGACTCTGGATGGATGAACTGCTTGAACTACCTCTGGGAATGAAATAAAGATGTCTTTAATAGCACAGTAGTATATGGATAAGTACAGCTGTGCTTTTAAAAGTCAAATGTTTATCTGGGATTTTGGTCTGCATTAATATGGGTTTTGTGAAATGTGCCTTAAGACAATGTGTGTTAAACGTTAAGTGAGTTGCTTGCTGTGAGTGTATGTTTTATCAAAAAAGAAAAAAAGAAAGAAGGAATTACCTGTCATTCCAGACCTGTGTGCTAGTTTAGTTCTGACTCCCTAAGAATGCTGATGCCTCATTCTGTAATAGACTATTTTTTTTTTTTTTTGTTGGAGGTCTTCAACTGAGTTTTGACTGTTTTAAGTACATTGTGAAGTTTCAAAATGTTCTTCCCCTTCATCCATCCCACACCCCTGGAAAACAACCCCCCTTAGTCCAAAAGGTGATCCAGATCATTGCTCTCAATAACTCATCTTGATGGGTTTCACACCTGGACAATGTGGCTAAAGTTGTCCTGGGAGAAAAAAACAGGGTGTCCCTTCCCTGGAGTCCTTAATTTGGCTTCCTGCCTGCCGTTGCGCCTCTTGGCTCCTCTGGCCTTGCAAAGATGGGCCTTTGGTGGGCTGGTGACTCTCCTGTGATGGGCCTGGGAGTACCCCAGCAGGGTATTGTATGCACTTCCTCATTCCTTTGTGTCACTGTGCTCCTTTTGTGGGTGCCCAGAGGAGCTTTTATCATATAACCTAACAGAGAATAGTATAAATATAGAATGCTAGAGCCCCTGCTACTTGCTGAGAGCTCCTGTGTAATTTTCCTTCTGTCCCCTTAGCTGCCTGTGGGAGATGTGTATGCCTTGCAGCAGCTGAGAAACCCTGTCTTTATTGAGGAAGAAATATGGAACAAAGCAGCAGAGATTGGAATTCTTCTTACCTCCGCCCCATAAGGAGAGTGAGAGGACAAAGAAAAGATTGATGTATTTGAAAAAAAATCTGTTAATCCCTTGCGCTCACAGCTTTCTCCTGTGACCTCTGAAAGCAGCATTCCTGACAGGGATTGTGTTCTCTCCTGGTGCTAGAGCTACCATGCTTCAGTCAGCAAGTAGAAGAGCAGCAAGGTCTCAGCTTTCACGTAACTATCTTGTGCATTGCTCTTTCACGTCCTGCAAGAAACTTGCTATTTCCTGACACCATAGTACTTACACCTGAGACAAACCTGTACGTCACAAGTCCCAAGTGGAACTTCCTGTGTAAGTTATTCAGTGCATACCATGTTTTCAAGCTTGTGTGTTGCACTTTGAATGTGGTAACTCCTAGTGGATTGGAATATTCTGCTTTGGCTATGAATTATGTGGTCTAAGTTTGGTTTTCTTATGACTTGACAATCTTCATAATGTGTGCAAAACTTCTGTGAGGTTTTTTCCCCTTCCTTGAAACAAATAGCACATCTTTTCTTCACTGATCTCTTTTATGCAATGGCAAGGAACTTGGGGGATCCACAGACTTGGTGTCTGTTGTCCCCCTGTTATTCCACCTCTTGTTCTGGTATCTTTAATATTAAAACCTAACATAATGATAACACTAAATTACAATTCACTTCAGCTCTACCCTCTGCTTTCCCTGTTTTTCCATTCATGTTTTTGATGGTCCTACTTGTGCTTTCCCGTTTTAAGAATGTCTTGACTGAAGTTAAAGAAAAGCAAGCTAATGAAATGTCACCTGCTTTTTAAAGCTCGTCAACCCCATGTGTTCTTACCCCCTTCCTTTTCCCCACCAGGCTCTCTGTATTCCAAGCAGCTGTCTCATTCTGGAAACTTCGGGAGGACTTGCCTCAGCTTTCAGAGCAGTGTAAGCACATTGTCAGCAGTAACCAAGTGTGTACCTTTCCCTGTGCGTAGTCTGTGCAGAATCAGAGGATTGATGTGCTTTGTACTAGTTTGAATTTACAGGGCTGTCTGTAGTTGGTGTTCTTATCTGTGATGGTAAATCGAAGGTTCTCTTCAGTCTGTTTTTGTTGCATTTAAAGAATGGCTGGAGGTGGTGTGCTGGATGAAGAAAAATGACTGCCCGCTGCAAGGAGTCCTTGGGTAATGTGAGCAGTAGGCACGGTGGGAGGTTATGTGTTCCCTTCTTGTCCAAATGTGAGTAAAGCTATTCTAGCTTTTCTGTCCTCATCCAGGAGCAGCGAGGGGGTTTTTTTTGCCTCCTGGTCTGAAGTATTCAGTGACTAGGAAGTGCAGTTCCACACGCAGGTAAATATTCTGAGTTTTTGTCTGCAAGCGGCATGCCTCTAGGAAAGGGAGAGAGGTGCTCAATTTCTCCTAGTGGTAGATAATGTTAGTTACCCCGAAGACCTCAGTAATGCTGAAGCAATTAAAAGCATAGAGAACTTGCAGGCTGTAGTTACAAATGAAGAGTATGCAAATAAATACCCTCACTTACCCTTGCTGTTACGGTATCAAAGTAAGACAATTGCCAGGGACACCAAAGTAATGCCTTAATTTCAGTGATTGTCTGCATTGTGTGAGAGCAATAATGGAGATAAGCTGATCCTTCAGCAGATTTAAATACTTGGATTTAAAATGCTTTGTCTCATGACAGTGCTAAATCTTGATTGGCATGTTTCCAGTGCATTGAAGTCTAAGCAGACAGGATTATCGGCAGGCTGCCAGACAGTCAAGGTGCCACAAGCTTGAGCCACAGCAAAACACGTGAAGGTTAAAAACCCAGAGTTTGGTTTTTTTTTAACAACCATTCCCCAATAAAGGCTCTGAGGTGATCCATAATCACAGAGTATTCTCAGCTGTCATGTTATGCTGGTGGTTGTACTGAGAAGCTGGGACTGGGAGCTTTGTCTTCCCCCTGAGTGACACAGAGATAGCTGCTGGGAATAAATGGTGATGTGTGGGGAGAGGGAAAAGAGCTTTGGATGAGTGCAGATCGCCCTACACATGAGATTCTCCCTGAGTCCCACGTGTACAAACACAGTACACCTGCATACACAGCTGATGCTGTATGTCACTAACCGTAGGGAGTGCTCACACAGTCTTCACAAGAGGAGAAAGTGAGCAAAAATCTCGTGCATCTTTAAATCAGTTTAACATCAGCTGGGATCAGAACCACTAAAATCAATTAGCTTAAGTACAGGGTTACCACGGAATGTCATAGTCAACTTCAGGTTGTGCTGGTACCTGAAATGTTTGTTTTCTCCTTCACTCTTTCTGAATTTCTTCTCATTTTAACCCTGAATGTATACCTGGATTTGTGGGTAACAGCAATACCTCTGCAAAACTTTTTGTCCTGAAATTACTTGTACTGTACCTAGGGTGTTAACTGCTGCCTTAATTTGGTTGTATTTTATGACCCCTGTTCAGTCTTTATGAAACCAGACCCAAGTTTATTGGATTTTAAAAGCTGAGTAAAATGGTAGTTAGCAATTTAAAATTATTTACTTGTGTTTGGTAAATGGGGAGAGATTATCAGATTCTGTATATAGGTATCATATTTCATATCTTTATGTTATTCGTGTTTCTTGGTGAAGGATTTCTCAGCCGATTTAAACTAAGATGTAGGGATTAGGTTTGTGTGTGCTTCTAGGAGCATGAGAAATGTCCAGAGGGGAGGGTTCAGCTATGTGACGTGTGAAATACCAAAGCAGCAGCCCGAAGGGTTTCTCTCCTGCCAAGTAGTAAACTTCAGAGAGAAAAAGGGAGAGAATGTAAGCAAGCTGGAGTGAATGCTGAGCTCTGTGGCTGGCAATTAATAAAGCAGAGAGGATGAATGAACCGTACTACGAAGTAGTCCAGGATTTCTATACATCTGACCTCAAGAAACCTACACTGAAGGAAGTGAATGTTTGGCCATGCACTGGAAAGAGCAGCAGCAGCTCTGGAGTTTCCTTTTCTTACTCACATGTCTTTCTGTTCCTCTTCTTCTTGTGCCTGATAGGCAGTCTGCTCGGGCACCCTCAGTGTCTGGATTACGGGCCGCCTTTCCAGCCCCCTTTTCAGCTGGAGTTCTGTTCTGCCTATGAAAATTTTGGCTGCTGTGACCAGGAGAAAGATAACAGCATTGCAGCAAAATACTGGGACATCATGGATTATATCGATCCTCGGGGGCATAGACTGTGTGGAACGTATATCAAAGATATCCTGTGCCAGGTAGGGCAGAAGAATAGTATCTGTATCCTCTGGTTTAGGCTGACTTGGGGGTCAGTTGTAGTTCTGGTAGTTTCTTATAGCTAGCTGTGCTGCTTTGAAAAGAGGTGTGGGAGCAGAAGAGTGGGCTGACGGAGTGATAGTACCTAATCCTCAGCATACATTACACGCTGGTTACAAAGCACCTCATCCAAAATCTAACATGCAAAGCTAAGGGGGATTTCTAAAAGTAAAGGTAAAAAGAGCTTGCAAAAGGAAACTGCCTGTCACTTCCTTAAAAACCTCTAGTAACAGAGAATCCACAGCCTCCATAGACATACTTCTGTTGGGAATAATTTAAGTGCAGCTATTGCTTTGTTACAGGAAACAACTACTGACCTCTAAATCCCCTTTAGCAATATTCTGAGTGACTTTCTACTGCTCCGCTTTAAAGATGACTTGTGTTCTCTGCCATACTAATTTTTCATTTTGTTAACTGGTTTGCTTCCATGAAGGTGTCTTGGCTTCTCTTGGATGTATGTACGCAGCCACATATTTAGTTTCTTTTACTTTCTAGGAATGTTCTCCATACGCTGCACATCTCTATGATGCAGAAAACCCTCGGACACCTCTAAGAAACCTCCCAGGACTTTGTTTTGACTACTGCTCTGAGTTTCACTTCAACTGCCGCTCTGCCATCAGCCTGCTGACGACTGATAAGCACATCCAAGAATGCTGCGAGACAAACAAGACACGCTTCTGCAACCTCCTTCACCTACACGATGAGGACTACTGCTTCCCCAACGTGCTGAAGAACACAGCCCTCAACCGCAACCTGGGCTCGGTGGTGGAGGACCACAAAGGCTGCCTCCAGCTCTGTCTGACCGAGGTTGCCAATGGCCTGAGGAACCCAGTGCTCATGGTGCACGCGAATGACGATACTCACCGCATGTTCATCGCTGAGCAGGTGGGCGTCATCTGGGTCTACCTACCTGATGGCAGCCGGCTGGAGGAGCCCTTTCTGGATATTAAAAGGATAGTGCTGGCTACGCCATGGATAGGGGATGAGAGAGGCTTTCTGGGCATGGCTTTCCACCCCAAGTACAAGTACAATCGGAAGTTTTATATCTATTACTCATACATGGATAAGAACAGAGTGGAAAAGATCAGGATCAGTGAACTGAAGGTTTTGGCATCTGATGTCAACAAAGCTGATCCACGCTCAGAAAGGTAAAGTTCATGTTGAATGCTACTGTATGTCATGATGAGAAGTTATTTTTCTCTGTCCCTGCCCTTCCCCCTTGCAGAGCCTGCACATTCCCAGACACCCTGGTTCAGGTGTGTGGCTGAGCTGCTATGAAGCTACTAGAGACAGGCTGGCTCAAGCTCATACTGCAAAACTGAAAACAGGACCCAGGATCTATATTTCCAGGTTATCTTCTCTCTCCGTGTTGTACTCTTGCCTTCTAAAGAGCCTTAAGCCTACTGTAGAATTAACATCTGCCCTGAAAGTGTTTTGTACTGTAGGAGAACAGGGATGCTTCCCTACAGTGCTATACATTCATTTGATCTGATGTGTGCACCTGCCCCATGCCGTTGCTAAGAAGAAAACCTGATCCTCAGTTACAGAGAAGAATTTGTTAATAGCAGATTTATTTTTTCTAAAGTTTCACAATCACTGTAAGATGTTTCTGAAGCTCTCAAATCTACCACCTGCTTCTCATATGAGAAAGCAGCAGCCACCTGTTGCAATCAAAGTGGTGCAATATTTCTGCAGCCTACCTGAATGCTCATTCGTTTCCAGTAGCTACATCTAGAGTTGTTTCTCTTTTTTCTTTGTTAGGAATCTTTTGGAGCTTGAAGAACCAGCTGCAAACCATAATGGTGGGCAGCTGCTCTTTGGTGTGGATGGCTATATGTATCTGTTCACAGGGGATGGAGGGAAAGCTGGAGACCCTTTTGGAAAATTTGGGAATGCTCAGAACAAGTAAGTAGGAGGGCAGTTGAGAGCCTTGAGCTTGTCCACCAAGACACAGGGTTTGGAAATAACGCAATGTGGAAGGATAAAGTAAGAGTGCTTCCGAAAGTGCATGTGCATCTGCGAGTCTGTCCAATGCAGAGTTTCAAGAATTTAAATTTTACATTTTGAAAGCTGAGGGAACCCAATGTGTTGAGGGGGGGAGGAAAGTCTTCTGTGACTTAAACAGGTTGCAAGACATACCAGCTGTTGGTTTATCTCTTTTGGACGGATAACCTTTCCTTTGAAAAGGGGGAAGAGGGAGAGAATTGTTAATTTTCAACTGGCTCTCATGCTGGGATTTGTCGTTTTTCTTTTGTTCTCTTTAGGAGTGCTTTGTTGGGGAAAGTCTTGAGGATTGATGTGGATGGAAAAAGCCCTGATGGAAAGCCTTACCACATCCCTCCTGATAATCCATTTGTGTCTGATCCCAAGGCCCGCCCTGAGGTTTATGCTTATGGGGTCAGGAATATGTGGCGCTGTGCGGTTGACAGAGGGGACCCTGTCACAAAAAAGGGAAGAGGGAGGATATTCTGCGGGGATGTCGGACAGAACAGATTTGAAGAAATTGACATCATTGTTAAAGGAGGGAACTATGGCTGGAGAGCAAAGGAGGGATTTGAATGCTACGACACAAAGCTTTGCCACAATTCCTCTTTGGGTAAGGAAGAAGTTTCTTACAGAAGATTACTTTATTATACATGTGTGTTTACTGGACTATAGCTCCATTTTTCCAGTGAAGCTAAATAATCCAGTGTTGTGGTTAAATGGAGGTTGTTTAATTCTTAAGAGCAGAAATTCCTTCTCCCCAGCCGTGCAGTGTTGGTATGAAATGATGCCCTGCTTATTCAGGGAACTCCCCGTCATACACTGCGCTGGACAAGGTGTTTAGGGTCAAAGCCGGTGCCTTTTGCAAACAGACAGAATTTTCCTGGTAAATTTAGAAAGATGATGGTTTGGGTTAAAGGAGAAAAGCAATATTGCATTTTCTTCAGAAGCTCTGAGCCATGGCTATGGCTGAGGACAGTGAACCAGGCTGACACTGAGACCTTGAAACAAATCCTGTGGAAGTGTGTCCCAGCAAGCGTAGTGCTGCAGCAGAACACCTAAAAGCTGTGCTCTGGGGCTGATGGTGGGTGTGATGGACGAACTCACTTGCTGCCTTTAAGGCAACCACAAATACATATTCTTTTTTAAAGTTCTTTAGAAAGCATGGTAGAAGAACTGGGTATTATTATAATGTTCCTTAAGCTGTTGGAAGAAGATACCTGGTCTCAAGCTCATGTAGATGTTTCTGGAGCATTTATATGAGCAGGCAAGCATAGAGTATGTGTTATCAACATTTCTCCCTTGCTATGCTGGTACCCACAAGGATAAAGCTTTCTGTTTGGTTGGGTTTTTTTTATGACCCAGTCCTCAATTGACAACAAAATTGAACTAGATTTTGCTGTTAATCTACTGTTTTTAATTGTATTTGTGATCTTTATCCTCATCATTAAAGACAAGCTACTTGATCTAAGGGAAAAAAAGAGTGAGGACAAGACTAAAATTTTATGGGATCTGATATTCTACCCAAGAAAGGGCTGAATTCAATTTTGACATTGCCAGAGGCAAAGCTTTTATGTTATAAGTCTCAGGACATAAATGGAGGTAGCACACTTATGCATGTTCAGTGCTGAGAATGTCAGCAAACCTATGAAGATGTTGAGTTAACGTGCAATTGTTTGGTCTTACTCCTCTAAAAATACTGGATTTTGTAAAGACAATTCCTGCTAAAATGATTGGTGCAATCACAAAGCTATGAGATAATACTTCCTGCAGGCTGGTACCTTTCTGCTTTGCTCACTTGATGCAGAGAATCTTGGCCCTATGTGTTGTGGAAGCTCATCATGGCTAAGCCTTGATAAGCAACTATGCAGAGAGCTCCTTAAAGCCCCTGGGTCTGTTGTGTCCTGGAGTAAATTACTGAATTCCTACTGAAATTTAACTGTGCTGTTTGTTCAACTGTACTGGTCCTTCTAGTTGTTTTTGTGTTCACCAGTGTCATTGTGCAATTGCTTATTGATGCTCTCTGGATGTAAATTTTCTCGTTTTATGTTCTGTGTTTAACAGATGACATTCTTCCAATATTTGCATATGGCCGCAATGTGGGGAAGTCAGTCACTGGAGGTTATGTGTACAGAGGATGTGAATCGCCCAACTTGAATGGCCTCTATATTTTTGGTGATTTCATGAATGGGTGAGACTAATTGTTTCCTCTGCAGCTCCCACTCTTTTCCCACATTCACCTTACCTGGGCAAATTAGCATATCAGAGCATCCTGAAACCTTTTCAGCTGGATTAAATGAGAATCCCAAATGTCTGAGTATTTGATTAAGGGCTCTGACCATTATAACATGTTGGTTGGAATTTAAACTCTTAGGCTCGCTTTTGTTCATGTCTGTTTGTCCAAAAGACAAACATTAAAGCCAGTCAGTAGTCAGGGTCCTCACTGACATCTTTTTCCAGTAATGCATGACTTTGACAGGAACTAGTCTTGATAATGGAAACATAAAACACAGGGTTTTATTTTTTCATTTAGTCGACTTATGGCTTTACAGGAAGATGAGGAGACAAATAAGTGGAAGAAGCAAGATATCTGCATTGGTAGCACAAAAGCTTGTGCTTTCCCTGGAATGATCACTTCTTATAGCAAGTTCATCATCTCATTTGCTGAGGATGAAGCAGGTCAGTATTGTGCTAGCTGTATCTTTATTGGAAACTGTACTGTGGGGTCTGTTTTGTAGGGCAAATCTGTAAAACTATGTTGATCCTCACATGCTACTAGAGAGTGGGTGGGCACTGCAAAACAGGTTTGTGGCTATCTCAGCATGGCACGTAGGGTTGGTATGGGGTGCAGAGGGTTCTCCTGCCCTGTGGGACTATTGCAGATCGGCTTGATGGGGAGAGGTCAGGAGATAGATCCTCATATGAGCTTGCAATCTGAACGCTCTAGATTCTGTAAGGATTTTGAACTCCTGTTTGTTTCAGCCTTTCTGTGTCTTTTTGTTGTTGTTTGTTTATGCTGTTTCATTAATGAAAATATTATATCAATGCAGTTTGTTCTTTCATTGTAACAGCTCATCCTCACTTGAATTCTTACAGCTTATCTAACCTCCTCATTTGGTATAAATTCCTTAGTCTTATTTACAACAGCAGCGCTTCACACTGTGGATGATACACCAAGGTTTTATTTGGGGATAAGGGAAGCCACTAATTTGAAAGCTGAGTGGAAACATCTCGGTGCAGAGGATTATTGGTATGGTCACAATGACCAGACCTCTCACCGAGGTGAAAGTACCAATCTCCTGACAAAGACCTATGTAATATAAGAAGTGACTGCAAATTTTTTGAGAACTCGCATGTGCTTTAGCGAGGTCTGATGTTTCATGATTCAGCAGAAAAGAGATCTGCTTGTGATGAAAAGATCCTGGATCATCTGGCTAGCGTATTCTGTCAAAGATGCAGGGAAATGCAGGCTCTTTTGTGAAATATGTGCAATTTTTAACTGTTCTAACAACACGTGGAGTGAGTGGATGTTAACTGCCCCTTCTACTGTTGTTCTTTTAGAAACCAATGTGGTGGTGTCATATAATTTCAAAGACACCAACGTAGTTACTTGCAAAAACTACCTATATAGATTGCCTGGATATTGTACTAGTGGGTGCTGAAGGGAAGGCATGAGGAGTTGCTCTCCTCAGCAACCATAGAGGAATAAGAAGCTTCTGTCTTCTCTGGGTTAGCCAATTTAGCTCTTGTTGGTTTTGTTTCTTGTTGTGTTGGTTTGGTTTTTTTTGGTGTGAGATGGCTAAATATTTGTTGTGTGGTCTTCAACTTTATTTGTAGCTTCTGGCTGCTTCTTGGTACAAACAAGTCTGAAAAAATACATATTTATACAGAGGAAAGTAACCTTTCAGTTAACCTTTTCACTGACATGGGGTAATAAAGGTCCTGCTCAGGCACTGTGCTCGATCAAGGGCTGTTGGCTCTGCGTGAAACCTTGCTGCAACTGTGAGATCATTTGGTGTCCATGAGAGTCCACCTGCACAGGCCAGGGGGAGACCAAAGCCCGTTTGGAAACAAGACACAACTGAGGGAGTGACTGAAGGGATTTTCTTTTCTGACCTTGTGAATTAGTGAAGAGCTAGGAAAGAGAAGGAAATGGAGAACTGGGATTCAGCTTGGGCACTTGAATCTGAGACTGGTTTTCTTTTTTTCACTTCCATTTAGGTGAGCTATATTTCATGTCTACTTCTTATCCCAGTGCCTATGCACCACATGGATCGCTCTACAAGTTTATTGATCCTGCAAGGTTAGTAATTAAAGATGTTTTTACATGCCAAATTCTTCTATGATCACCATGCATTCTCCAGCTATCACAGTAGGAAGAATGCTAAGTAGTACTGATAAATATTCTCACTGACCTCCGCATTCAGTCCTTGATTTTTGTTTACTCACTGTACGTCTGGTGCAACTTTACTCAGTTTTAGTGAATTTATTCCTCACTCATATTTATGCACCTAGAATAGACAGAGTTCGGACGCCTTAAAGGTCTGTGACAGTAAGGATCAAAATAATATCTCCTTGATTGCATATCTGAAGTATAGCACAGTGGTGTTTTAAAAATGACAATCCATATCCTTCATGGTCATGACATCAAATATCTGTGATGCCCTTTCATAATAAATAAATAAATTGCAGTCCACAGTTTCACTCTTCTTTGTTAAGAAAACTAAACCTGGTGGTTCATGCAGCGTTCAAATAATTAGAGCCTGAACATGAGTTTTTCCAAGCAAAATGTTTTTCCCCATTAAGCAGTTATCCCTGCTAAAATCTGTTTTTACAACAATAAGCATGCTTATGTAATTTTTCCCCTTCCAAGCTTTTGGATCTTGCTAAAAAGCATTAAATGAGTTTCAAATCACCCTGTAAAGTCAATACAGTACTAATGTGGCTGTGCTGTTGCCAAGATCTCAGGCACTAACAAAATGAAGGAAAGATATGCTATCTTGGGAAGTTAGATCCAAAGCTAGATAGTTAACTTAAGCTCTGTCACAAGGTGATGGGAATAGGAACTTGGGTCTTTTAGTTGCTGTAACTACTCAGCCTTTAACAGCTGCCAGGAAACCTTTGAACTGCATTAACCGTGGCTGACCATTGTAATCAAATGTTAGACTTTTCAACTAAAAAAATAATTAAATATTTGTGAGCTAGCATAAACATAGAGCTTGAACGTGCTCTATTTCACACAAAAAAATGCCCTTCAGTCCCTCCTTGATGTGCTGTGAAGACTATCAGGATGATACATCCTCTCCTTTTGCCTGCTGTAAAGGCAGAAATGCAGCTTTCTGTTTCACAAGCAGCCTGTGAGAGCCTTTCCAGGCGGCTGCCTGCCTGAGCAGTGGTGTGCAGTACTGTACCATGTTACTATGACTCTATGGGAGGCACCAAGCTCCTGCCAGGAGTGCAATGGCTTCACTGCTCAGAAGGGCTTTCTGGAGAGAAGCCAGCTCTTCCCTCTGCTTTTGGAGCTTCATATCCATCACTTCTAGAGCAGGAACTTTTTCCCTTGGCTGTTTGTAATTTATTCTTGTGTTTTGCCATGTGCCACAGGGCAACTTTAACTTCCCTCAGAACCTCCCAGGAAAATGGATGGCAGCAGTGCCCCACGTCCCCACCTCAGGTTGCCTCTCCAGCAGTACCCTCAGACAGCAGAGGGGCTGGTGTGCCACTGCCTGGATTGGCACCAAATGCCCTCAGTCAGGAGTGGAGGGAGGAAGTGTTAGAAGGTGCTTTAAAAGTTGGAGAGGGGGGGAAAAACCCACCAACCCCCCTAAAAAAAAAAAAAAAAAACCACAACAACCCTGCTTTAGTAACCAGTTTTTTTTAGATTGAAATGCTATGGAGGAAGCACTTGTTTGTTGCCCATGTCTGAAGGAGAATGCTAATCACAAGAAAATGTGATGCCTTAGGTCATGCTTTGCTTTGCTCTGCGCTGTCGAGCATGCCAAATTGGAAAAGCCTGTTCTTATTTGTCCTACAGCAGTTCCCTGGGTGGGGAACAGAAAACACAGTCCTGTTGCTCTTCTTTGCACACACTCTTCCTGTCATTTAACATCTGACAGCTTTACCTTAGGGAAAATGTACTTTTTTGGGTGCTTTTGCACTGTGGGAAGTTGTCAGGGAACAGCAGGAGAGGAACGTGGACACATTTTATTTGCAGTTGTTGCGAGTGGAAAGCACGGTCACTGACAAGCCTCATGTGCAGGGAATGAGACTCCACTCCAAGGTGGGATGCATGAGCCAGTATTGGTGAGGACAACCCAAAGTGACTGATAATCTGAAGTTCAACCAGTGCATCCTCCAGGCTTCTAGGAACAGCGTTGTGCTGTGCCTCCAGCAGCAGGACACGTGGCTGAACACACCTGATCAGCACTCTGGGATTTGGTGGTGGGTTCACGCAGGCAGGCCAGCCTCCCACGCACAAACCAGCCAGCCATTGATGTTGGGTAAAGACAGTCCAGGTTGCCTGGTGGCAGAAACTTGTCCAGGAAGGTGGTAGAAGAGAAGCTGCAGCCTTCCAGCTGCTGTTGCTGTTCAGAGTGGGAGTTTGTGGTTTGCAGTCCTGTGTTGGACAATCAAATTCCACCTACATTACGTTCCAGGTGCCTAAAGTGCTTTCATACCTCTTCCAGCAGAGGCAAATGACAACGGGGGATTGATGTGTGCCTCTGGAATAAATAAACTTCCTTAACAATCTCTCAGATATCTGCATATGGCTTTCTGTTTTTTTAAGGAGAGCTCCACCAGGAAAGTGTAAATATAAGCCTGTTCCAGTGAAAACAAAGAGCAAACGGATACCATTTGTTCCACATGCAAGTAAGTTGTTGGGCTTTAATTTTACTGAGAAGGAAAACATACAACCATCTCACAGGCATGTGACTTAAATATTTAGCAGTCTTAAAAGCTAAAGCACTGAGCAGGAGCAAACTTGAAGTTAGGTTGTTGCATTTAATGTGTGCTTCTGTTGCCTACTAGATGCTCTGCCTTTTCTTAATCCCAGACTGTTTTTTTTTTTCTCCCCCGTAAGTGTTGCCAAGTAATGGACATTGCAAGGGAACTGATGGCTTTGATTGAGGCACTTTATTTGATTTGGGAAGTCCCAGGGCCCATCCCTGGCTCTGTGACCAGCTCCTTGAGTCAAATAATCCCCTCTCTGTAAATCTAGGGGGGGTCAATCTTCCTTTCTCCTGTCCTTTTCCTGTCCTATGTCCCATGCAACTAGGGCAGGGGTTACATCTTATTATTGATTAGGAACAGTGTTTAACAAGTTGAGGTTATCTTGTCTGGGATTTACAGGTATTAGTGTAACATGAAAAATTCATATTGTTAAATCCTCCAAAGAAGTGTGCAAGGTTTCATCATATTCTGTCTGGACTTATTTTTCTTCAGTATGTGTTTGTCATTTTTAAAATTAAACAAACTTTATTTCCAAGAAACCCAAAGCTCTTTTCAAGGAAGAAAAGAGGTTTATATAGTAAGTATTTATTTGAAAACATCAGCTATTTTTCTTAACTGTAGCTCTAATAAGGGTTTATATCAGTTATATCTCTGAATTAGCCTTTTGCCTTAAAGCAGGGATGCTGAACTGTATTTAAATTACTTTCCTCAGAGACTGTCCTTGAGCTGCTTAATGAACCTTCAACAACCAAGCCTCTGAAAAAATCTAGCCCCACTGTAGCTACCCCAATGGTTTCTTCTAAGAAAACTAAAAAAACCCCATCCACCAAAATAAAAGCATCAACAGTGAAACCAGCTCCATCTGGTACAAAGAAACAGAAAATCAAAGCTGAGGCTAAACCTCACAAGCCAAAGCAGGAAGAGAAGGTTGCACACGTTTCCAGAACTACACCAACACCCCCTTGGCCAAAAACGAAGAGCTCCCACCTAATCAGAACCAAGAAGCTTCTTCCAAAGAAAACAGCACCAGCTAAGGAAAGACTGGGGAAGAGGAGGAAGGAGAATAGATTAAGAAGCAGCTTTTGAAGCTCAGTGATGTCACAGAAAAAGTCACTTATAAGATGGTGAAACAAAGGTTTTGAATAGTCACCAAATAAAAGAGAATCAGCTGCCTTCTTATGCCAGCGTGCCCAGGTGTGCCTCCATTGATGTCAGTGTTAGCTGTCTCTGTATGTGTTCTATTAAACAGCACCAGCCTTCTCATAGTCACTTTCTTTGCAAACCCTGCTGTGATGTCCTTTGCTGACAGGAGTTGTTAGGAGAGTCTCTGAGTAACATTCATTTGTAAGATGTGGTTGTGTATGACTGTCTAATAAATCCAAGTGCCTCCAACTTTCAAGACTTGCATCTTTTATCTAAGAATATGAACTAGATGTGTCAATGACTTCACCCCTCTCTTTTTTTTGTCCTTCAACTGAAATGCAGTGAAAGATATATTTCAAGAGTAGTTGTCTTTCAGGCAATGAAATTAGATTTTTTTTTTTAAACAGTATTTTTGCAAGGTATGGATGACCTGCATGTTCCAAAGGATTCAGGAAGGGCTTGAGATGTTCAGCAAATCTTAAAAACAAAAGAACAGCAACAAAAAACAAGCAACTTTCATCAATCCTAGCTACAGCTAAGCACGTGGATTGAACCAGCATCTGACTTCTACCTGAATGTAGATTGGATTTTATGTTTACACTCTTCTACCGTTAGCCTAACAGGGGGCCAAAGCCCACGTCATTTTGCAGTTTCCACGTTACGTTTGTCTCCTGCCGCCCCCCTCTGGACGCGCCGTTTCGGGTTACAAAAAGCAGCACCCAGCTCCCGCAGCTTTCAGCCGCCGGGGACCGATCCACCCAGCGTGGCTGGCCGCCCTCCCTTCCCCCTAGCCCGCGGGGAGTTTGAATTTCGCTCCGCGGGGACACAGGCGAGGGAAGAAAAAAGGGGAAAAAAAAGATTAAATATTTAAAACCACAGAGGCCCCAGCGAGGATCGAACTCGCGACCCCTGGTTTACAAGACCAGTGCTCTAACCACTGAGCTATGGAGCCACCTACCGGACTGTTTTCTTCCAACAATCCCTGTATGTCTCTAGCGCTCCCGGCCGGTCCCGGGCCCTGCACCCTCCCACTGTGCGAACGGGGGGCGGCGGCGGGTGGGCCCCGGCAGGGTCCGGGTGCTCCTGCGGCCTCGGCGGTGGAAATAACGCAGCTCACAGTGTTACCCGGCAGTGCAGAAGTTAAGCTGTCAACCCATGAAGTGTGCGAACAGCGAGAGCTGCTGGGTTAGCCTGTGTTTGGAGAGGAGAGGAGGGGTTTAATGAAGGACCCCTCCCCGGGACCTGCAGGAAGGGCTGGCCTCGAAGTGCAGACCAGCCCCGAGCACGGGGCTCTGGTCAGTTTGTTCACCACAAGTCCCAAGACTGCTGGATTGAAGGGTCTTTAGGATGAGCTGTCTCACCATAATGTGAAACTCTGAGTGCCTGGACGACCCTCCCCTGAATTAAGACCCTCCCTCACTGGTTTTGTTTTTTTAATCGAAGCAAGAGAAGAACTAACCAACAGCAGTTAAGAAAAGATAAAAACTAACCAATTCTAGTTGGAGGGATGTGGCAAGGAAGACAAAACTGTCGATTTGAACGTAAACACGCCTTGGGACTGCAGCTGGGGGTGGTGCACCTGTGACACCCCTGATGCGGAGACAGGCCCCAGAACTTTCCCCTTTCCCCCATGGGGCGAGCTGCCCACGGCAGAGGTGTGTGTGAATGCAAATCCCAGCCCACCTGGCACGGCATGCACTCCTGCACGGCGTTTAACCAAGGGGGCCTTCCCCCGCCATCCACGGCTGGGTGCACCTGCTGCAAATTTACAATAAAATTGCCATCGCAGGGAGAAGTATTTTGTTGGCAAATAGAGGCTGGTGGGGAGGAGGGCTTTGGGGACTGCTGCAGTGTTTTCCATGCTGTGAAAGAGGGAGAAGTTGCTCCTACTGATGCAGGATTTTGGGAGGGAAGGCCATAAAAGATACAGTTTTGTGAAAAGTGTGTGTGTGGGAAGTCAGTTAAATGGAGATATTATAATCAGCTTGCTGCTGTAAACCTTCTTGGGTTTTGGGAAATAACTGTTAGAGAAAAATGGGTTTAATTATCATGCAAATAAACCCCAGGTCTAGGTTGATCAGGATATGAACCACATGGCAAGATAGGTATTGTTTAGCCTTAGTTTCTCTTTTCATTTTTACAGAGAAAGGAAGTGTGCAACCATTGAAGACTTTCTCCTTTATGTAAAAGAGTCAGTCTGTCACTTGCAGCCCTCCTCCATGGAGCGTTTAGGTGAAGGTGAAAACGTAAGCTGTGGAGAGGAAACTGAGAGACACCACTCTGGAGTAATAAATCCGAGCGGTTCTGCTGCACGCTGGGGCACGTTCTGGAAAAGCAGAGATGGTTTGCTGGGTGCAGGCTTCAAACTGTGCGTGACCAAAAGTAAAGCTCCTTGAAATGAGAACAGACATAAAAAGCTGCATTAAGGAGTTAACGACCTTTCATCTATCCCGCACTCCACAAATCATGAACTGGGTTAACTTTTTAAAAAAAAATTTCACCTTCTCTTTAAATGGACATGATCTCTGTGGACAAACTAGACCGGTTCTGGTGAACTCTTGTCTTGTTGTTTATGTAAGACACTAAAATTACTTTAATATATCTGCTTTTGACCTCTAATCTTGCAGTTGATAAATTAATGAAGTTTCACGTTTCTTTGATGGTGGCTTTTTTCCCCTTCCCTTTGAAGATAGTGACGCTGTAGAGCTGGTAAAGCTCTTCCAAAGAGGGTTAAAATGTCTGTGGTGAGTGCTCTGCTAATGCCTCGGGAAACTGAAATATAAGCTTAGCTTGTTTTATAACCTCAAAGTAAGAGCAGACTGTCTTACACCGTTCCTGCTCTAAGACAAACCTACCTTCATCAGTCTAACAGAGCTGAGCAGCAGCATGAGATGTATTCTGAGAACACAACAGTGTTGCCATCAAGTTTTTTGTGCAGTATGTGGCTACCTGTCGCTATTGGTTTTTAAGTTAGGGCTGTGGTTGCCCTGCTTCCAGATTCCTGTTGCTGCCTGCTTCGAGCTCGCTGCAAGGTGGGCTACGCTTCAAATGCTGCGTAGCAGACAGTCTTAGTGGGATTTATGATGTGTGATGGAGGTACTGTGCTATCAGTAAGCCTTCTAGCTTCTCTTTGTAATAGAAATGAGGAAATGAGACACTTCTAGGATGCAATTAATCTCACCTGAAAGTAAACCTCTAAAATAAGTAATCTGAATTGTGGTCTAGAAGTGCTTGTTCCTCAGTTGGCTGGGAAGGGAGTTGATGCTGAAAATGTCAGCAGTGAAGTGCAACACATCTCACTGGGCGTGACAGGTTCATACCAACCAAGCTCTGCAGGTGACCAGGCAGACACCCTGCTGAGACCTGGCTGGGGAGGGACACAGCACCGGCTTTGCTGAACTTGCACAGCAGCACTCCATGGCTCCTGCCTGCGAGCTGCTGACGCTCGCCCATCCTCTCAGTTTTGTTTGCACTGGAGTAAGCTTTAGTTTAGTTTAACAGTCTTTTGCTTTAGATGTTTATACTCGAATAACCGTAGCTGGAAAATTCCCAGCAGAGGACCAAAAGAATTTTTAGGGAGACGGCAAGATAAATTATATGTGTAAAGAAAACTATGAATACTCCTGCAACTAGACACAGATTTTGAAAATTAAGCATTTAGGCAATAAAATACCTCTAGTCTTCTGTTTGTTGCTGCTGAAAGCCACTAGGTGGAACCTAAGCACTGTGTGAAAGGATGAGGAAACTGTAACAGACTTCAAATGCTGAAAAGAGTGAATTATCACCACACTTTTTTTTTTTTTTTTTTTAAATCTGTAGGACAACTTACCTTTAAAGATGTGCCAAACATGTAAAGATCCACGTTTATATATGCCCTGTGAAATTTCTGCTGATTTGCAGTAAGATTAAACTTGTGTTGTGTGTCCCCCTTGCTAAATCAGGGCTTTCCCAAGCATGCTTTCATTTCACCTGGTTTGGTGAATTGATGCTGATAAAAGTGGAGGGCTAAGAGCAGCTGTTTAATGAAAGCAAGCAGGCAGTCCCTTTGCAGACTGCCTTGCTGGTGTAACACATTTGGGTTTTTCTTTTGTGTAGAAGAGTTTTGACAGACAGACACTGCCAAGGTAGGGAGGAATGCTGAAGGTTAGTGGGAGCAGCAGGCAGAAAAGTTTCCCTTCCCTAAGGAAAGCTCTTAGAAAGGAGCAGTATTTGAAAAATATATTCTAGACCTCTACACCAAGGACAGGCATCGAGTTAGAAAACAGGGTGGCCTAGTGTAAGAATGTAGTCTTGCACTCAGTCTGGACCAAGGCTGTTATTAAAAAATGACGTGGTTGTCCCTGACCATCCTTAATAGCCCCCCCCGAACAAATATGTGTTTAGCTGTGTATAAAGCTGGTGTCAGTCTGCAGATGTCAGATGTGTTGCTGTAAATTTACAGCCATCTCGCTAATGTCTTGCATATTCCATATGATCTTACTGCCATATCTTGCATTCAAGTGCTAACAGGAGAACCAAGTCAAAGAAATGAATCTTCAAACAGCTGGCTCATGGATTATCACTAGCAAGCCTCTTATACAGCAGTATTATCTTTTTCTAAACTCCTTTGCCTGGCTTGCCATCCAGTTCCCTGCTGGATTCAGTTTGCTGGTGTTTTGCAGGATTCAGTTCTTCGTTGCACAAACCACCTATGAGCTTTGGGCTGCAGCACTGTATGAAATAAACAGCAGCGATGCTGTTCTCTGCAGATGTGGTGTGTCTCCTAACAGGTTGTTGTGGCTTGCCTACCTTTGTCCTCTTCACATCTGATTTTCTGTGTCCCAGGGGCAGCTTAGTGCACTTGGGATTAGCTCGGCAGAATGGGCGTGCTCACCTTTCCTTGTCAGCCTCTGTGAGAGAAGACTTGCAGCACAACTCTAGTCTCTTTATGAAACAGGATGTTCTGGGGTTCTTAATTGTTTGACAGGTTCAGTGCTGTTGGTTTTGTTCCTAAAGAAACTCTATAATAACCTAAAGATGTCTGAGTTTAATATATTCATTTCAATTGGCAGGTGCTGTTGGATTGCTTTGTTTTGTAAAAATGCAAGGGTGTTTGGTTTGGTTTTTTTTTGGAGTAAAATGTTATGAAAATC
>NW_010130703.1:11503-53875 GCF_000699245.1 Pterocles gutturalis | reverse complement strand
GGTGATTTTGGAGCTGGTCCTTGGAGTATTTTAGGCATGGAAGGATCACAATATATGGTTGAGGCCTCTGCCCTCTCTTCTGCATGTGAAGCTTTAAGTCCTGTTTGACTGAGAGATGCCTGAGGAAATGTCCTGTTGTTCTGTGGTTTTGACCCAATCAATCGTTTTAAAAAACATTGTTCTTCAGATTACACAGAATGATTCACTTGTCCTTGAAACACTTGGTACAAAACATGAGCTAGAACTAGATAAAAATTAGCAAAAATAACCTGCTATGATTTTCCCCTAACAATTGCCATTTGTCATGGAGGTTGGGTAAGGTGCTGTGAAGGCTGTTTCTAGGTTTGAGCTTGTGCACTGCTTGCATCCCTCCCCCATCCTAGCATGAGATCCTGGTGTGCACCCTTCCCCTTCTTTGATGCTCTGCTTTCCATAGGAAAGAAGTTCAAACGTGCAACAGGTATGGTGACCTTTCAATTTTACTTTGGTAGTCTCAGTACTCTTCTTTGGACAAATGTCCATTATCATATACATTATAACCTCCCTTCTTTTGGGTCAGGTTGGACCTACAGTTCAGCTTGGTGGTTGGGTTTGTGCCTCCTTTGCCATTTTCCCTGCTTTCGATTGGGTTGGAAATACTGAGAGTACAGCCTTCCTCTGGGTACTATTTGTTTTCTTTGGCTTTCCCAAGTGTAATGGATCATGCAGAGCTGAAAATGAATGGGAAGAGTGAATGAAAATGTGTTGAATTTTTAGGATTTGGATTAAGCTTTGTGTAATGCTTTTGGTTTAGGGCTTGTCTCTTTTAAATGAGCTCACTCTATATAATAGTGCAGGTAGAGCTACCACTGAGGTCTCGGGTAGCTAATGAAGTCTAACGCAGGTGCTGCTACATCCTTCAGACACTGGCATCCAGTCTGCACTCTAATGGCTTTGACAAATCCCCTCAAGCAGAATTATCAATCTGACTCTGTGATCAAATGTGCCCAACAGCTTTAAAAGCACCACTGAGAACGTCAAAGAGGACTGATGAGGTTAGATCACATCTGCACGAGGGGATAAATTGTTCTTGTGTCTAATTCACAAATCAGAACGTTAGACAATTGTAATCAAACTCCAAGTGAGACTCTCTGTAGGGTATGAATATCAGCAGCTGCTCTTCATCCGTGACAGATCTCTTTCAAAGCTTGTACATGCCTATTAGTTCTTCTCCTAACCAAAATTTATTGGAAGGATGCCTCAACCTGCCATAGGGTAGAGAAAATATCTTAAGCATCTTAATTCACTTAGGTAACTGATGTATTAATGCTCCTAGTGTGTTGGGAAATGCTTGTCCCAATTTGCTTTGCTATTATGTGAGTAAATTTAGAAGTAACTCATTTGTAACCTTCAGCCAGGACTGGTTGAAGGGCAGTGGATTTATCAAGCCCGTGATTTCAGTGGATCTGATTCAACCCCTGTGGAAAGACTGAGTCAAAATTTCTGTGTAGTCAAAAGTAGGAAGTGATCAGAGTCAGGATATGGAGGCACTTCTGCCAAATAAATGATAATCAAATCAGTCTACAAGTTTAATTGGTAAACACAAGACTTACATGTCCGGTGGGACTAAAAGGAGGTGATGAGGGGTTTGTATATATGAGCCTGAGTCTGTTTAGATCTCAGATTGGCAAAATATTTAAGTGGTGTCATTTTCAATGGGCTTCTGAAGTGTGCTGAAATGTCTGGCTTGTACAAAGTCCATAGTCCTTTGCTGTGCTTTCTAGTATATCCTCATTTGAGAGGTGTAATGTCTTGCTGCTCTTCAGGAATCCTTGTTTGTTGTTGTACTAGCTTTTTTTTCTTTTTTTTTAAATTTCCACAGTCATTGAGAGTGAGGAGAGGAACAGGGAGTCATTCCATTCACTGAAATGAATGTGAAACGAGTTGGGTCATCTGCTGGGACCCAGCGCATGAAATCCAGTGTGTTAAGACCACAGTCCTTGTCAGCAGGGTAATTCAAATATAGATTACATGGAATATCCCTTTGTGTGGTATTTGTTAGGTCTTACAGTGGTCTTATACTTTCTGGGCTATCAAACATGTCTTACCTTACAAAGTAGGGAATAATTTAACAGCTTATCTATGAAATGTTCTTAGTCTTCCAGTCAAGACATGACTGGATTGTGTGATTGTGTTGTGGGCGTGTTTATGAGGCATTCTCGTTTTCCTGCTAGCATTCCCTTTGCACGGGGGAAAAAAGCTCTGTTATCAGTGTTCTGGAAAAAATGCACAAAAGGAAGGATGAGATGTGTGTTATCTACACAGTACCCAGCTCTTTCCGCCAGTGCAACCCTAAGCAAAAACTTAGCGAAAATTACACTTACCTTTTGCTGAATTGGCTGTTCTGGTGGAAGCAATTCTGGCAGTGGGATAAATCTGGCCAGTGGTGGACTGTTGTTTTCCTGTAAAAAAACCATGAACTTTTCATTTAGTTCTACAGTTTGAAGACACTAGTGTCCATTAATATGATACAAGAGATCACAGCTGGGATATTTCTCTTTCAAACAGTTCTGGAAAAAAAACCGCTCACATCTTCAAGTAAATAAAAATTGATCCACTTCTACTTTATGGTAAATAAATACTATATGAAGGAAACAACACTAACAAGAGAAATGCTTTTAAAGACTGACTCAGCTATTGTGGTTTTTTAGGACAAGTGAATGAAACTTGTTTGGATTCTTCCCAGAATAAATATAAACACTTTTACAGTCCTCTGGAGAATACAAAAAGCAGCAGCAGTAATGCAGAAGCACTAGTTTGATCTCCAGTCCACCAGATACTTTTGCATTAGTGTGAAGTGCACATGGTCAGTCCTAAACCATTCTTATGCCTCACATACATGTTTAACATTTGGAGTCCTTGAACACGTCTATGAAGCAAGAGTAGAAAGACCCACAGTCTTCTTAGTGCACTAAGTTGAGAAGGAAAGGCAAAGAAACATGGGTTTGCTTGTACCCATCCCCTTAGATGTGTCCCTGGGCTGAGAGTTCTTTGTAAGGAGAATTCTTGGTATATATTGTGGGATGTCTGGAAAATAGATAGTAATAAATACATCATCTTATATGGAAGATGGATAATTCAATGCTTAAGAATGTGACCTGGAGAATAAATCAATGCAAGGAGACTTTCTGTTCATTGGTGTTTTATGTCTCCTTTTTCTTTTCCCCAGTAGTCCCAGCAAATGGATGTTCTTACAAACGCCTTGCTGAAAATCTCAGATCTTGCAGTCTTTCCTCATGAGAACTGAGAGTTGCAGGCTGGAAGGTGGATCTTCGCAGCTCATGTTTAAAGCAGCAAGTAGCAAGTCAAGGTAATTTCAAGACTAAGTTGTTGTTTCTATCTGAACCGTTGGTCACTTGTTCTAAATCACTCTGACATGCTTAGTGGAAAGTAATATAGCACATTGCTGTCTCCTCTGAACTCCTGAATTTACAGTGATAATTATACAACATGAATCTAGGTTTAAGCTAATCTCCAGTTACCTCTTCCATTTTCATTTTACGCTTGCTCGCTCAACAATGACCCCCTTTAGACTTCTAGTTCTATAAATCTTTGTTACAGAGGCTCACCAGGTTTGAAGGAAAGGAGAAGAAAAACCTGTGAACAAAAAGGAGACTAATATGCTTTCTTCACTAGATCCTGTACCAGAAGTAGGTGTGCTCGCTCCAGTCTGATTTAGCTAGTGTAGGTGCCACTGCTGAATCCATAAACTAAATACAGGCTAGTAGAGGTTTGTTAGTTTGTTTACAGAAGCACACACAGGAACAATTTGGTTCGGCAAGAGCTGATTAATCAAACTTCAGTTGAAGAAACCCTGGAGTGACCCTTTCCACCTGACCTGCTGGGGGACAGGTTAGAAAATACCAGTAACACCAGCTATGGGCTGCTGCAGCGTGCACTTAGTGTCCTCTGTGTGTCTGGGGGAAGAAGGGAGGGACCATGTTTTCCACCTCTATTGGAATATTCCTCCTTTTACAAATGCACCTCTGCCAAGAGAAAAAACCCTGAAAACTTGCCAGTCTAATAAATTTGAAGATTATGTAGATTAAAATCCCAAAGCCCTTGGGCCCTGGCTACAGCATTGTTCAGATAAATTGGCAAAGCCTGAAAAAGTTTATTTCATCCCTCTGACCTAGGGTTATTCCCTTAAATGCCTTCTTCAGGCTCATTCTCCCATTTTAGCATCTCTTGTGGTGCAATAGAAGGAAGCTGGAAGCTCATGTTCTCTTTAAGTGTTGCTTGGGAAAGAAGCATCAGTGAGGTTGGTGTTCTTTCTCTGGATCAGTGTGTTGCGGCCCAGGCTGGGTTGGTGTGTAGATGTTGTTCTGGTACATGGTACCAAAATACAGCCTCAGAGGCTGGAGCGGTGTTCTCCTGTCTGTTTTGGATGCTGTATCATTGGTTTTACTCGTGCTGGTGGGCACTGTCTGGTGCAAGGAGTCCAAGACTCATGGTACCGGTCCTCACCAGCGGAAGGCCACAGCACTTCGTCCTTGAGGAAGCTTCTTCCTGAAGTGCTCCTTACGCTTGGATGGAGCTGTCAGACTTGAGATGATCACCCTACCTGACAGTGGCTCCCTTACAGGTCCCTGTGGGTGTACCCTGGATTCTGGGTGCTCCTGTGACAGGCACAGGTAAAGGCACTTTGTACTCCTGGCAGCATGAATTATGCTATGTGGTAAATGTGGAATCTCTTAATTAACATGACAGGTTGAGCTTCTCAAAGCTCTTGTGGCCGATCACAAGTTCAACTAGTCCCTGTATTAGAGACAGAGCTACAGTGCATCCAATGTATGTACTTTGTGTAGGATAAGCAATTTACATGAGTTGCATAGCAGTGAAGAGGTGAAGGACACAATTTCTTTCTTCTAGGAGCGAATAGGAGTAAGTTACGTATCCTGTTGACACTATGAAGCCCAGATCTTGCCTTATACTGTGCTGTTCTAATCTATGATGGATGACAATCTGAGACTATGACAATCTAAGCTGATGATTTTCAATGATAATTTGAGCTGTGTCATTCAGGATCTGGACATTATTTTGAGGTGCTTACATTTCAAACTAGACTGCTTATGTTTAACATCCTTTCTGTCTCTCATAGCTACTGCCAGATGGAAAAATCATTTGGCTTGTGGGATGCTATTTAATAAAAACAATTCTTTGTCTGAATTTATAAGCAGTGATCAGTACTAATAGAGAAAACTGTAGGTGATCCCGTCAGCAAAATCTTCATCAGGTGCTCCCCTCTGGTTTTCATTTTTGCCTCAGAAGCAGGAGGAAGAAAGTGAGACCTTTTGAGGGCTCTAATCTGCAATTGTCCTATGAAATTATGAGATTTGAATTACGCACTGAGGTTGAAAATGTCCTTGTTGTGCAGGAAAGGACATAATCTGAAACTGTCAGAGTTGGAATATATAAAACTGCATATATGATGATCTGTCCAAAGTTGCCATCAAAAAGAAAATAAGGGAGATGTCTTTGTCAGCCAAAATGTCATACCTTGTGGATTTAGAGCAGGATGAAGTGATTTCCTGACCTCTGTACTACTCACAGGGGCCAAATGTATCTTTTCTCTGTGTAATCCCACCTGCCTTTCTCTTGACACTACAGCCAGGGCCAGGCAGCTGATAATGTATGGTGTCACTGATCCCCTGGGTCCCATACAGTATGAAGCTCAGCATATTGCAGGTTGCTATCTGTCTTTGAAAGAAAGACCGTGGCACAATGCAGGAAGGCTTTATTTGCCTTTCACTATTTATCTTCATCATCCCCCAACTTTCCTCAGTAGTTCTTCCGAATACTAGCAGTAAGAAAACATTATAGAAGTCTACCAGGGGGACCCTATCTCAGAATTACCGGTTCCATTACCTAATAGGTACATCCTTCTGGTAATACAGGCTGTTTATGAAAGCATCTGTAGACAAGGATTCCTTTGAAGAAGCTGCCTAGGGAAGATGTTTTTCATGAGCTTGGGGAGAGAGGGAGTATAGCAGATTGAGAGTGGACCTGGAGCTGTGTGTAGGGTTTTTTGGAAGATGTTACAGGCAGGATAATATCTTGGGAAGTGAGATGTGAAGCATAGGGAGCTTGTGAGCGATGTGTGAGACAGGTCATATGAGATTATTATTGGGGAATTTGTCTCAAGCTCTGACAAGCTTTGTGCAACTGCCTATGTAACATAAAAGAAAGTTCTGGTATCTATTGAACTCATTTGCAAATAATCTGTATGAAAACTCTATAAAGCTGCTTCATAGCTCTAAAGGATGGAGTCACTTGCTCATGTATAAAGTCATAGCAGGTCACTTCTCACCCCCTCAAACCTGCCAGATTCCCACAACAATGATTCAAGGAGGAGCATGGGAACACCTTCTGGTGGGAACAGTGACCCTTCAGTTGGTATAGCTCCCGCTGTTCTTGTGTCTGTTGCTACCTCTGCCAGCTTGAGCAAAGTGTGATGGTGAATTTGTGGTGTAGGAACTGGAAGGCAGCTCACACTGTATGCAGTCTTTGAACGAGACAGCTTGTAACGTGTTTTCAGCAGGTGAGGTTTCCAACTAGCAACCGACTCATGTGGGCGCATGTGCAGTGCGATGCAAGGAGACATGCAGTCTCCCCGCAAGTGCTCCTCTTCAATCCCTGTGCGCTTCCCTTGCATTCAGCAGCAAGCCTAACACCCCAAACACTGAGAGTTGTCGTGTCCTCCCAGCGTTCTGAGAGAGATATAACATGATATTTAAGGCAGTAATATCTTCTTAGTTTTGATCTGCCACGAACTCCTGGTTTTAAAGGCTGTCAGGTACCCTTGACTAGCATTTTCAGGCTTGGCGGTCCTATCTTGTTAAAAATACTTACTGAACCCAGTTCTGACCTTCTGGGACATTAGGTAGATGGTGTCTTCCACCCTGAAATACCTTCTACAGCCCGTTTGCTCTTTGATTGTACTCTAGCGTCAGATTCCCCTCTCTATTCTTACAGGCACAATTTTCATTTATTATACGTAATAAAAGATGTATTAGGAGGTTTTCACTTGCTTTTAAGCACGGTGTCAAGCATAGTGCACATCCATTTAACCAGGAACAGCTACATCAGGAATATTGCAGGATGGAAGAATATATTCTGTGTATGCCTGGTTATATCACAAAGGAAAACCTGAAGTAGAAATGTCTGAAAACAAAGCCCCAGGAGTTTGGTGGCTAATCTGTAAGGCCTTCATGTGTCCATCTGAGCATATGCAACAATTACAGTTCTCAATACAATTCTCAGCTGCTTAGTCGCATGTTTTTACCCCCTCTGGTTGTTGAGCACTTGTGTGGCCGCACAACAGCCTCTTTCGTGAACTGCTGTGAAGCTCAGCCTAGAGAGGAGGTCGTGGGGCTTGTCAGAAGCAGCATGGCATGCACTATTTTATGAAAAAGAGTCAGATCTGTGGGCTGAAAGGTCAGTGTGAGGGGTAGGAAAAGAAGTCACGTGTGTCTTTCAAAGGCAGATGAATTTAATTTGGGATGACAATGCCACAGTCACTCCCAGCCTTTCACTCCCACCTCTGCCTCTCTGATCCTGCTACCAGTGGTGGCACAAGCATTCAAAAACCAGTACAGCTCGATGCAGCTCCCAGTTGCTGGTGGGAATGAGAAGGAGTGACAGGAGTGGGAAGTGGGAGAGTAATTTTTGGCAGCAGCTAGTAGTTATGTTGGCTTAAAGTAGTCATGGAACCACAGCTTATGATTCTAGGCGCTCACAGGTTTTAGTTGTAGCTGTGCAATTGTTATCTGTTCTTCCAGATCGAACACAGGTTTCTGTACATTGAATACCCTGGAGTTGCGCTGCTTGTTTTGGAAACATATGTAGTATGGCTTATGTACAGCATATCTCAAGTTATTAGTAAGTGTTCTCAAGCTCTCCATGTATTTGGGACTCAAAGAAGACAAATCCCTTCCTGGAGTGGAACAACTATGTTGTTGTGGTCACCTCCCTGCTGCCCTTTAACAGATCACAAAGCACAGCTGGAAGCAGGAGGTCTTGAGCTCACCCATGGGTACTGGTAACCGTTGTGCTACAGCAGCTCAGCCTCTCAGTTTGCCTCTCCTCTGTCCATTTCCTTTGCTCCTCCTGTCTCTGTGGGTGTATGTTTTAGGCAGTAAGTCTCTCCCTTCACTCCACAGTAGACAAAATATGTATATGAGAGGTGTCACATGTGGGATGGTTGCTACTGGGTACTCCTGTTCCTAGCACCGAGATAATCTTGGTGTGATGGTTGGCAAAAGGTAGCTAGGACCATGTATTGCTGTGGTTCTGTTCACAGACACTCTCCATTCAGCTCTGCTGTTCTGAAGTGAGAAGCATGAGCCTGTCCCCTCCAGTGGGAGCCCTCTGTCCCACCTGGTGTCAAAGGCAAGCTTGGGAGCTTGGGAAATTACTAGAGGCTTGGGAGCTGCTCACTTAGGCTCATGGTGGTGCAGGTGGGAAGTAAAGAAAGGGAGAAGAGGGTGAGTAATGAGGAAAAGGCAGGCAGGGCCAGCTCTCCTACCACCTCCCGAATGAAGACAAGCTGTGTAGCAGTGTTCCTCAGCCTTCCTATTTGCACAGTAGGTATAAGTAAAAGTTTTTGAGGAGTGCAGACAGAATTAATGTTTTGATTGCTTGGATGAAAAGCACTATGTGTGCAAAGTGTTTGGTATTGAGAAACTGATGTTTCATGATGTTTGTCAACAGTTGATGTTTGGTTGCTTTGCTGTCTTGTCCATTAAGGGGCGAGAAGGCATAGCAGGGGGTTCTGTTTACTTCCCTTGAGGGCTGATTCCTTTGCTGTTGGCTAAGGAATCATTAAGCTCATTCAGAGGGAGGCTGTGCAGATTTATTTCTGAAAGCTTTACAGAAATCTGTGGACAAATTGTCTAAGCCCAGGGCATTTCCAGATTGCATATCCTTAATTGTATTAAACACTTCAGAGCCATCTGACGGATTGTTTCACAGTTCAACCATCTGGTCTGGAAATCTAGGCAAGCTTTACTTTATGGAGAAACTCTGAGTCACTCATGCTGGAGCGTTGTTAGATGGCCCCTGGGCTGCTCTGTGATGGAGAAAGGCTAGTACAGTGTCACTGCTGATGGGATGCTGATTGAGAGAAGCATAAGTTTTTAGGGGCTCATTAGTTTTGATTAATCAGGCTAAAAATACAGCTTTCTTGTCTTGCTTGTCTTTGCAAAAAGAGTAGCTGCCACCTCCAACTACAAACTATAAAAATTGGTGTTGTTATTTTAGTTGCTTTGTATTTGTTGTTATAAATCTACAAAGCCCACTCTGCCTTCAAAACAAATTCTTGTTGTCTTTTAAGACTTGTTCACTTGATTACCACGGCACTTGGAAGCTTTGATGCACTTCGTCTTGTAACACACATGTGAGGCAGGGAATACGGTTACCCTCGTAGTAGCAATGGGAGGATGTGCAGAGAAATAAGGTCACGCAGGAGAAGGTGACTTTCATTGAGGACTACCCAGCTGCATGAAAGCCACTTCAGCGCTGGTTTCACGCCTGCTGGTTCCTGTGTGCTCGCTCTCTTTTTCCTGAGGCGGAGAAACTCTGTAAATAACTTGCTCAGAGATTCCCGGGGGGAGATGGGTGCTGTGAGGCCCCTCTTGTTCCCTGCACACACGGTGTGTGATGGGCTCAGGAAATTTCCCTGGGGAGCTTATTAATGCCCTCTCATTGTGCGGTCGGTGTGCCCTATGCTGGCCAGCCCAGAGGGTTTGAGGATGCTGGCTTCCCATCTGAGAAAGTTCAGCACTAGGTTTTCATTCCCTTTGGTGATGATCTGTATTCAGTGCTGCAAGGGGAGGCAGGGTGGCTGATACTGAAAGGGAAGAGAGGCAGTTAGAGAAATGCTTTCAATTGCATGCTGCAGCCACTGCAGACTCTGTTTTCAAGGTGATTTTGGTCAATAAACGAAGCATTGCTATTTAAAATTATTTAGAGACTAGAGATCTATTTGTGTGCTCAAATCTGGCAATAATTAGGCCCAAGAATACATGATACGTCCCAGAAATGCCATGGATCACAGGAGGCTCTACAAGCCTGAATCTTGGGAGAATCACTTTTAAATTTACAAGAGAAGCCTAACTTTGGTTTGAAATAAAATCCTGAACTCTCCATGTCCTCAAACCTGAATTGTATCTGGAGGCCATCCCAGTCCTCCCAGTTCTGAGATAGGAAGTTAGTTAGTCCAAATAACGAATGAACTCTGCTGCAAAGCCGGAACTTGTGCCCCACCATCAGATACGCAGCAGTGGCAGAAGGGAATGCTTTCCTCCCCTCTGGGTTTGCCAAAGTCTTTCACCAGCAGGGCTGAGTGTCCAGGAGACTGTCTCACAGCTTGTGAGGGACATGGGAGACTTTCCAGCTTTCTGCTTCAGCTTCTGCGTGCTCGCCATATTGTGGGACAAATGTTGAATTGCTTGTGTTTTCTTTGCCTTTGCTCCCCTCTCTCTCCCTCTCTTATCCCTTTCCCAACTCTTCCCATTGAGAGCATATATTATTAGGGAATAGCAGTTTCATTTCCACAGCTGATGTAAGCTATCACACCTGGACAGGCTGCTATCAACGCACTGTGCTTGAATAAGATTCATTAATTGTAAGACACAGTGGGAGTTGTTATTACCCCTTTAGTCCTCTTCCTCTTACTAGGAAAAATCCCAAAGTGATTGCTCTGACTGTCTGGGATGATCCCAAGATTAAAACTCAAATTTTGCTCTGTTCTGTATGCTAAGAGGGGCTGACTGCTCCTGGTTGCCATGGGGTAATTCAAAAGCAATGCTGTAGAAGTGAAATGACATTATTCAATACTAGAGCTGGGATAAACACTATCAGCAGCTGAGCCATTTCCCTTGTCCTTGTCCTTATTTAGGGGACACAACAAGCAATGGCAGGGCTGCAGTTTTGGGGTGTTTTTGGTGTCTGGGTAAAAGAGACTTTGAGCAAGGAGACTTTGTTCTGCCCAGCTTCATTCCTGGCTCTTGTACAATCGGCTGTTATTTTCTGCTGTGCTTCAGAAGGTGCAGTTTCTGGAAGGAAGAGAGTACAACAATGGCTTGAGGCCATCTCTGCTTCTATTCCTCAGCTTCTCAGCTGCTCAGGGGCCAGTTTAAATTAGAGCAGTCCCCGTGGGTGCTCTTGCAGACTCTTTACCCAGCTGCTTCTGTTTCTGGAGCACAGAATGCCTCAATCCCACCCCCATCCCTGACATTGCCCCTGTGCCAAGGACAGAGATGGTGGCACTGTACAAATATATTCAGGCCCTGTGCGGCTCTGTAGCTGCTGCTGTGTTGCTGGAGCAGTGTGTGAAGGCTGAAATGGGTCTCAGTTCTATAAAATGCTTATTATTTCATTGGGATATTGTAAGGGTTGGAGTCTACGAACTTTGGTGCTACAGAACCCAAATTTTAATATATTAGGGACAAGTTTTGCTGTCCGGTGGTGGCAAAAAGCAGGGTGGAGGCATTCCAGCTACACTGAATTTCCTGTGAGTTTGTCCAGCTCTGCAGCAATACCAGTGGTGGGAAGCTGGAGAGAGGAAGCAATGGATGCATTGCTGAGCTGCCCACCCATTCCTCAAGCTGAGGAGAGCTGGAGAGCAAACAGGTCTTCAAAGGTTTTTGGAGAAGTCAGACAAAGGTGGTGTTTATATGGACCATTTCCTTCAAAAAATTTCGCATTTTTGTTGGTTAAGAAAAGAACCTGGCTGTCAATTTTTTTGTGGGCATTTTGACAGAAAATACAGCATTTTTTGTTAAAAATAAAACACAACCCCAAAAACCCCCCAAAAACCAAAAAAAAAAATTAGAGTTGCAAAGAGAAGAGAGGCCATTTTCCATGAAAGAACTGCCCCTGAAGCATTCTACTCAGGTCTTAAGATTGCTTCATTGTTTCAGTGAATTATTTACAACTGGGCTTTCCTTCACTCAAGCCTGCATAGTTTTGTGCACTAAAAGGAATTTTCCATTACAGAGGCATGTAACAGGGTTTTGCACTTAATGCAGTGCGGTGTGGGTCTCGCCTGAACAGGAGTTATCAGCACTAACCCGGTTAAGTGGTACATTGAACCACTCCCACTATATAGGTCTAGTTGTCTGCTGTGTGTCACAGGCGTAAGGGAGTGAAAACTACTCTGTTGCAATCCCACAGCTGAGGGGTACCATGTAAAGGCACCTCAAGGTTGCTGTAGGTTTCCTGGTGGGTTACAAGAGCAGCCTGCAAAATGAGTAGTGAGTTAGGTGGTGTTGGGTTGACAGTTGGATTTGATGATCCTTGAGGTCTTTTCCAACCTTAATGATTCTGTGATTCTGTGAGCTGATGCTCCAGACAACTTTTTGTTTTAATAGCCTCATTGCTTCAGTGAGGTGTGTATTGGCCATACTCAGCCCATGTTCCCCTTCCCAATGAAGACTGAGATAGCTGTGCCTCCCTTTTCCCCACATAATTAGCACAGACCCTGCCCAGCAGGCTAAGGATTAAGGTCTCTCCTGTGGCCTACAAGCATATTGTTCAAGCCCTTTGCCACAGCAAAGCTGCTTTTCCAGGGTGTAAACACTATAGCAAAGGCTATGCACTGCTTGAAATAGTTTTCCAGCAGCCACTGTGCTACTCTGAGAGCCTCTCAGCCAATGTGAGTCAGCAGAGTTGTTTTGCTGACTCCTATCAGTTTGTTTTTTTTTTTTTTTTCTACAGCTTGTGTAGGACCATGAACGCTGCCAGTGCCTTACAAATAAGCCATGTTTCAGGATGTTAACAGATATCTCAGAAGGCAAGGTCCTAGTTGTCAGATCATTCTTGCCTCTTGCCATTCCGTGTCAGCTAGGCACCGTTCTGGTGGATGTGAAGATCTCAGTGAACAGAGGTGAATGTCTGCTGCATGTCATGAGATACTCGGTTGCTTTGGCCTCCTGACTCTTTGTTCATGCCTCTTTTCCCCTAGTCTAGTGTAGGTGGGGGTCTAGTGAGAGACATGTCTTTGAAAAGTAAGAGTTTTTCCTCTTCTGTTTTGTGTAGTGTGTCCTCCCAGTGCCTCAAAAGGGATGGTAATGGGCTTCTGATGTGATCTTGTTTAAAAACTGTTCGTCTGTTATGCAAATGAGATGTGAAAATAATGTGCTTGGGTTTTTTATTTTATTTTTTTTTTTTTAGTCCTTAAAACACAGAGCATACTGTTGTCTTAAAGCCAACAGGGAGAAGGAAGTGGTATGAGGTGTTCTTGCTGAATGTGTTTTTATCATCCGTGCTTATAGTTAGTTTGCTCTCTGAGGCCCTTGCTCATTAAGGGAACCTATTAAGCGACAGCAGAAGAAAAGAGATGTTAGGATGTGCTATTCTAGACAGCAACAGAGTTTTTCAGCTCTAGATCTCAGTGCAGTTGTAGTTGAGGTGAATACAGGATTTGACAGCCTCATTTGCAACAGGTGCATTCTTCCTCCTGTCTCATTATATGGAGAGAAGTGAATCCCTGGGAAAACAGTAAGGGATGAAAAGAAGATTCCTGAGCGTGTTGTTGTTATGCCAGGATCCTGTTAGACCTCACACGTTATGTGGGATTAGCTGGGGTCAGAGCTCTGGTGGAAAACCATGGGGCCGCAGTGCAAGTCCACAAGGAGTGCTAGAGAGGGGCAGGGGCACACGAGACATGGTGACAAGGCTGATAGGTGCAAGGATCCTCACTAGCAAGGGTGCAGCCCTGCGATGCTGGGGCGATGCAAGCTGAGAGACTCAGCGTTGGCAGCCAAGCTCAGGCAAGAGCCCAGTCCGGTGGATGAGGACAGAGATGAGGCAGGTCTGTGGGTCAAGTTTTGAGGAGTCAGCGACAGAGTCAGGGCCAGGATCAGGACAGGAACCGGGGTCGCACTGAGTGCAGTGATTGCTGGACAAGCCTATAGTGGCAGGGCACGTCCGAGGTCAGTCTGGGAAATCAAGTCGGTAGGGTGGTGTCAGGGTCCAGATCAGTGGGATACGTGGCCAGGTGCAGGCATGGCTGTGATGCTGCTGCAGCATCGATCTGGCAGGGCCAAGGGTGAAAGCTCTAGCTTAAAAGGGGTTCCTATGAGAAAGATGTCTTTTACCTCGTGATGAGGCTATACTAGGGAAAAGAGGGCCTTTTGGTTCTCTGTCCAAAAGCAAAGAAACTTTGGGGTGGGGTGAAGGAGAGAGACAGAGAGACTTTCATGGGACTATTTACTAAATTAGAAGAAAAGCCTCAAGCCTAATTTCCTTACCCTCTCACCTTTTTTTCTCCATTTTGCAATGTGCGGATACTCCTCTGGTCAGTCTTCCCTTAGCTGCCTGCAAAACCCTTGTGGGCAGGCAGTAGTAGCAAGGCTACAGGAAAGCTTTTGCTTCCTTACACAGCTCCTGCAAATAGAGTTGTATCTGAGTACTTGTTTTATATAAAAAGTGTAAAATCCCATGCCAACTCAGTGTTAAGGCTGCGTGTTTAAAATAGCGAAATGTCCGTAAGTACAAAATTCAGGTTCCATTTGCAGTTCTGACTCAGTCCTGTTGCGCATTGCAGAGTTTAGTGTTTTCCCTTCCTGTTTAAGTGTATAAATGGATGGTACAACATATGCCTATTTTGGGATTTCTTCTTCCAGTTCCCAGCAGAAGCTAGAAGTGGAATACAAATTAGAAATAATTTCATTAAAATTAGAATGAACAGAAAAAACGACACTGTGTTTAAACTTTGGCACGTTTCGAGTCCAAATCTGGAGCTGAATTTGGCTGTGACCCAATGTGAATGAATGTGAACATGGATATTACATTGTTTTATCTGTTGCTCCTTAGCACTAAAAAACACCCAACTAAAACCAGAGTTTGAGTTGCTGTTTTGTTTCTGGTAAGTTGTCAAGAAAAAAGAAAATGGTGATGTTGCTCCAATGAAAAAAAAATTGATTTAGTTCAGATTTTTTTACATGATCTTTTCATCACCATGAGCTGAGCTGTTGTTTATCCTTGTCATTGATGTTTTCATTGTAATTTCAATGTAAATTCTCCTTTTTGTCCTAGCACAGCGAGTAGCTTATGTGAAAGTAAAATGCAGCAAGCATTTCTGTGTGTTCTTTCTCTAAATTGCATGTATTTGTGGATGTCAATTTTTTGTTGCAAAGAGACAAGCCTGCTCTTTAAAGTCAAACCTCCAAGTCAGAATTTCCTTTAAGAGCACTTTTCTTAGTCTGTGATGGTGAAAATCCACTCTAGACACACCTGTGGATGCTAGGAATAAACCTGATGGAAGGAGTGCATTTCTTTAAAGGATGCCTTTGCTTTTGTCAAAAACTAATTTTTTCACACACTTATGAAGTGCAAGGTACTGAAATATCAGAGCAGATGTCAGACAAGGAAAGGAGAGCGGACATCATCAGATGCTTTAAAGCAGAGAAATTTTTATCTGTTGAGGAAGATATTCAACGTGTTGAACAGCATTATTTTTTTTTAAACTACCTGACAGGAGGAGTTTCTTTACTAGATGTCACACTTCCTGCTGCTTTTTCTGAAGTATTTTTCACTGTGTACATTTAGAAAAGTGATATTTTTGGTCAGAGGGGTCTTCTTTGTGATGTTTTTTCAGTTGTTGCTTCAAAGTGTTTGAGCTCTGCTCCTCTACAGTCAGGTATCAATGGAAATGTTGAAAATGTAGAGCAGAGGCTGACTCGACCATTTCTGTAACCTGACCTATTCAGAGAGGAGACGTTTGATAGTCTGAGCAACAGGACAAACTGTTTTGTATTTTGATAAGGGGCTTTGAAAGTACAAGTCTAAATCTCAGCTTTTAACACCTTTAAGTGGTGTTCTAGAATAGCCTCCCATAAAATTTGACTGCTCTATATTAAAAAGCCCACCACCACCGGTTATTTTCCTTACAGAATGTTTTAAACCTGAAAATGAGAGAAAATGGAAGAAACAAGCTAGTGACAGAGATTTGCATGTGAAGAATAGATTAAAAAGAAGTTTAAATGTCTACCTATATTAATAAAGAAGAAAAATGTTTGTATTCTATGGAATGCAGTAGTTTATAAAAGCTTATATAATTCCCCCAATTAGCTAGTCATAATGACATCAGATTTAATTGCACACATTTCTATTATCCCCTCAAGCAAAGAAGAGTGTCTCTGCTGAAGAGGTGTTAGCTAGTACAGACAATCATTCATGTGGGCTGGACATTCAAAGATCCTCCATTCCTCAGGGTCCCTTTTCGGCAGCAGTAAAGGGAAGAAGCCACACAGGAATAGAGAGAAGACTGTACATGGTAATTTACCAGTCTAACAAGGGAAAATACAGCTGTTGGAGGAAGTGTAGTATAAGGCAAATAGCTACCAGCAGCTTCACAGATAATTTTGATCCTGTTATTTGTATTGTAGAAGTATCTGGCCTTTGAAAGATGCTGTGTAAAGGAAGGGGAAGGGTTTGATTTCAAAGAACAGCAAAACCTTTTTTGTTTCAAAACATATGTTTTGTCTACCTCCTACAGAAGAAAATGTTTACAAAGTTGGAAAGAGTTTGTCATATTAAATTATCTTGAGTGGTTTGTCTCAAGATAAACATGAGATTTGAGGACTGTTTGTCTGACTTGGGTCTTGTCATGGGCAAGGAACAAGGCACATGGTGGATCAGAGAAGAGCATGACCTTGCCCTCGTGCCTACCTGCATGCTTGCTCATTGGATCTTGTTGAGAGCTGCTTATTCAAAAGGATGAATATGACCTCTAGACTGAATTTGACCAGATTTACAAGTACTAACCCAGCTGAGTGCACAGGTGGCCCTGTGTAACGGTGGGATGTGCTCCAGATAAGTGCTGTTCCCTGTCCTTTTTCAGCTTAGCGCTATATCAGAGCATTGGGGCTTTTGCTGCAATTATTGACCCCATTTATTAAAGTGTTAATAAGAGCTGCCTGTTCTGTGGCAGAGTTGGATGGTATCTGGGAAACGTCTCGCGAAGAGCCATTACAGTTCCCAGTGTGTGCAGAGGGTATTAGCAAGCACTCAACTGCACTCGGCAGTCGCACGGCTGCACCGTCCGAGCTGTGCTGAGCTCAGGGCAGTACGCGGATGTGGCTGCACTGGTGTCTGGGCATTCATACATCATCATGAGTAGTCACAGTCCTCCACAGGAATGACAGTGCTCAGAGGGAACTCTGCTAGCCTGTGAGTGGAGAAGAGTGCATGTTTTGTGACTCATTCCTTCTGTTTGGCCTTCTTCTGGATTTCGCAGGTCTACCCTAACTGTCCATTTGAGGATGTCCCTGATCTTCTGCGTAACTCTTCCAAACCAGCTTGCTCCCTATTCCAATATAGATTTCCTTGACTAATACACATGCATGGCAAGGGGCACATTAAGAGAAACAAGACCATTATCTCTACCCAAACAAAGCCACCTCCTATATTGTGGTGTGTGGGTTTTTTTGGGTGTGTGGGTCTTTTGTTTTGTTTTGTTTTTCCTGGAACAGCATGGAACGACAAACCACAGGAGGGAGAAGTTGTCACTAGTGAGAAAGGGTTTAGATGTTACGGCAATGACAGTAGTGTGCCCTTGTCCTTCTGTGCCCTTGTCCTTCTGTACCTAAATTCCACCACGGGGCATGCTGGCCTAGTTAGACCAGTATAAAGGCTGTTGTGGAGCCAGCACACCAAGATTGCTGTAGACCAAGTGTCTCAGTGAACCTGTGGAATAGGTATCTTGAATTGCTCAGGTGCAGTCTTCTCAGGAACTCTAAGGCAGTCCACTGGTGCGTTAGGAAGGACTCAAGAGGCAGAGGGCTTTTGCTGAAGCAGCTTTTTCTTTATCATGAGCATGAAGCAGGTGGGAGGGAAGACTCTTGAGGGGAGGAATTTGCGAGGTGGTCACAGGCTGGGTCCCTCAGTCTCTGGTACTTAGGATTTTCCTGGGTCTTAGAAGACTGTACTCTCCTGTCATTGCAAAGTTCTCAGAAGGCAGAATAGCTCACACTGTCTGGGGATCTGTGGCCTGGGGAATAGCTTTCTGCTTTTTCTCACGAAGTTTTCTCCACCCTAGTTCCACCCTGGCTTGATTTGGAGATCTCATCGTTGGTAATAGCAATGAGAGATTAAAATGGCCAAAGTAAAACAATAGCAGGAGAAAACCATGTGATTCATTAGAAATGCAAATGTAATGTTTAGAAGGCATAGAAGGGGAGTGGAAAACTTCTCATAGAAGGAGAAAACATTTTGAGAGTGGTGTTTAGGAGTAATGGAATGAGACAAAGGAAAGGAAAACCTCGGCTCAGCAAGTAGGAAATTTGCGTAGCTGTGAGATTCATTACACCACCAGACACTTTCCCAGGACATGAGGTAGAAGAATCCATTGCCTGAGTAATTGAAAACTGATGGGTGGATAATCCCAGGGGAATGATACTTCTTGTTAGACTGGGAGATGGACTTGGACTTTCCCATCTCTCGTTTCAAGGACTGTATGTTTGGGTGAAGAGAGTAACAGCACTCTCTTGCTCTGTGCCAAAAGGTCTTGGCTGTCTTCTGTGGTTCTCACACCCACGGAATACCAGGCTCTTGCGTGTGAAGGTACCTTGGTGGCTGCTTTTAGCTTTTTTCTAAGTATTTAAAAAACTTTTAGGAGAGTTATAAATCACCTCTGTGTGGGTGACTTGATGGAATACTTAAGTAAGTTTAGAAGTTCTCTGAGCACCTGAGATACTAAAGATTATAAGATTTTCATGCATACAGGGAAGTCTTACCTCATGTGGCAGTTTAAAGGGAGGTGATTTAGCATTTTGAGCAACTTTCCTTGTGTGAGCTATGTCGAGTATTTTACAGGGGAGAGAGAGGTGGATTTTTTTAAGTATTTGCAAATCTGTTGAATCTGGGATGAGTAACAAGGGAGTCTGGTCTCAGTTTCTGTCTCAGATGGTGCCTTATGGTTGTAAGCAGGTAGAGCATGGTGGCTTCTGATGATTGTTGGGGTTGGTGGGTGGGGCAGAGAAAGAGGTTTTTGGCATCGTTCAGTCTGTGACTGGTGATTTCAGATCAGGATAAACCTTTTGAGGCATCCTAAGCAGAATACAGTGCCTTTAGTGTAGATGCTCAGGAAAAAATATGAAAAAAAAAACTTTAGAAGAAAAATAAAACTAGATTAGGGGAGAATTGAGAGGGAATACAATCTGTTAATGTGTACTTGCCTCTGAAAATTCCCCTGTATGTTCGTTATTTCTTTGTTCCTTTTTCATACTGAAGGCTAGAACTGCAAATTTTGAGTCTAGAATGAATCCTGTTTTCCCCTGGATTTCTGATCCAACATAGTAGTTCAGACAACTTGAGAGACAAGAAAGAACAGAGGGATTGCCAGCAAGCCAGACTTTGTGTATTTAGCACCCAAATAGAAAATGAAGAGTCCCTTGGAAAGTGATATCCCTGTGCTTTGTTTTCCCTAAACTACTGCGTGCGGCGACATGGCTTGGGTTGCAGGAGTGAAGTCATATTCCAGTCCATGAGTGCTGTTTCACTTTCCAATGTAATGGGCATGAATGACACTGAAGACATCTATTAACAAGACAAACACAAATTCAACAAGTTCGTATTTGTTTTTTGAAACAAGGTGTTAATGTACACACTTTGTCTGATGCGCTTTTTTCCTGCAGTTTTACTGACCTAAATTTGTCATGCATGACTAACTTTTCCTGACAAGAGGCAATATTTCATACTTTTATTTAGGTACGATTAGCCTGAGCCATGCGCGTCTGGGCAGCTGAGTACAAGTGGAGTCATTTTAATGGCGTAGCTGCGGAATGGGGAGAGCTGCTATAAACTTAAGCTGTCTGGCTTTTGCTGCAGATCAAGCCTGGAGCCGGAACTGCGCAGACATGGCAGTTATATTTCAGTCGAGATATATTATTTATGAATTCCCTGTTGTCACCATATTTAAAAACATGTGAAATCTGTTGGTGTGCAGAAAAGGAGTCTGGGAGAGGTCAGCCAAGATAGCAAAGTGTGCGAAAATCGTGGCAGACATCCACTTAGTGCTGTAAATCAAGCACTTTTCCTGGTTTTCAGACAGATTCTTGATTCTGCTGGATTTGTCATATGATGGTGTCTTAATCAGATAGGAATTTGAGGCCAACTTATTTAGCTCATTCTTATCAGAACCACATGCGCTGTTTTATTAGTATTATTGTTATTTATCATTATTAGGGGAAACAAATATTTTTTAACAAATTGCTGAGGCAGTTTGGATTGCTGTGTGTAGTGGAGGAATCTTGGATCTGTGTAAATGAGTGGAGGTTGAGAGTTCACCCTGTTGAACAAACAGGCAAATTTAGTCCGAGGCTATTAAATTTAAATCACAGCTTATTACATTTCTTCGTGTAATAAACTGATCATGCAGTGAACTTTTTGTATGTGGTCATGTACTCACTGGAGGGTAACAATCATTTGGCCAAATGTTGTTTCAGATAAAACCAGTCCCAGAGTTCAGAGGTGTTCAGATGAAGGGGATTGATTTGGCTCATCATATTAGCAGAGAAACAGTCGTATTGTTGTCTGTAGTCGTGCTGAAGGAATCTGGCTCCCAGCTAAATGTAATATTTTGCATGTGCTTATTTTTAACACACTCTGAGGAGCTCTGATGCAACTTTGAAAGTTTTTCAGTAAATATTAGTTTTTAATACAGAACATCTGCATGCGATTATGACAAGGAATGTGACAGGCTTTATCTTGCTCGGTTCTCTTTCACCCTGTGCAAAAATGTTGTCCAAGCTGAGCAGTACAGTTCCTTCTCAATCTGTGCATGTACAAGAGGAAAAATGAGGGAGATCTGGATTCATCCTGTCTGATCTCAGGCAGTAAATGGACGTGAGGGTTTCATGAGCACTTTAACCAGGGAGGAAGCCAGCCCAGCTACTGAAAGACACAGCTGGACCTCTCCCCATCATTCCTTCCCAAGCCCCCTGCTTTGTGGCAGTGCGAGTGTGATGAACAGGTTTGTTTTAACCCAGTTCTCCCCTCCAGTTCCCCGTGTGCAGACACGGCCTCTTCATCAACACAGGAGTGAGGATGGGTGGCTGGGGCAAGGGGGGACAGAGCTCCGAATATTGCCAGCTTAAAGCTCAAAGATTACTTCTGAGCTTTATAGTCAACAGGGAGTGAAAGAACAGATTTTTAGCTGGCTGAATTCCTCTCTGGAAGGTGCTTAGCTCATGCTTAGTATCTTCCACATTATTTTTTAATTGGGATTGGCCCTCAGACGCTGGAAAAGCAGCAAGTGCTAAGTAAGTACCAGCTAAGCTGAATCCTGTTTCACATCTGAGAGCAGAGAAGACTGCAGGGGAAGTTTTTAAGATAAATATGCTCAAAACCAGCACTATTGATCCAGCACCTTTCAACATTACTGAACTTCCCTGAAAATTAAATGCAAACACAAACCAAACTTAGACTATTAATGCATTTAGCTAGTGTATTATCCTCCAAAGTGTTAGCAGCCTGAACTAAAACTGCCAAGAAATTTAAAGCAGGCCTACGTCTCAGCGGGAAGTCCATAAATTACTTTAACAAATCAGGCATTTATGCTGCTTTTTGTTACATTAGGGTTTGTGAGATGGAGTTGGCTAATAAACTGTCACATTAATGTTTCCACTTAGCCCATTGCTGGCAACACCTGCCTTTCAACAGCAGTGGTATAATGACACTGAACAGGCAGACAAAAATACTGTGTGTAAATTAGGCTTTTTGTAACTCACTGCTTATGCAGGATGGACTGGAGGCGAGCGTGTTTTACCAACGCAGAACTTTAAAACCTTTGTCTTTCTCTGACCCCAGTCACATAAAATCAGAGCTTTTGCAAAGATGGAATTTTGAAGATCCCAAGGGAAAATTTCTATCAGTATGACACATGCTAGGCATAATGCCTAGAATAAATGATCTCTTAGATGAACGCTGTATTGAAGTGAGGGAATAAATAAAAGGAACTGGAAGTTTTGATACATGATAAACGGTAAGACTTGCCTTCCTATCTGAAATCTCTTGGGAGAACTATACATGAATTGGGATAAAAGGGAACATCACTTGCTCAGAGAAATGACATATGACAAAAGAGGAGGGTTTTCCCCTTTCACCAATAGTTTGTGTAATTGCTTTGAAATCCAAAATACTCAATGGGTGTGGAAAGAGCAAAGAACATGGGCAACTTTGTGTGAGTACAGTATAAGAGCACAAAAATGACAGAACTGCATACTTTTCTCACCAAAAAATAGTCAAGACATCATCCTTCTGGAATAGCTAATTCTTTGGAATGGTAAAAGGAAGTAAATAAGAAGACTAAATTCAAGCAGGGAATCCATATCGGTGCCTGCATTCAGGTGTTTTGGACCCATCTGCCGTGGAGAAAAAAGAAAAGTCATTACATTTACTGAAATAAAATGCTAATGCATAAATGTAGATAGCTTCAAGGCCCTCATGCCTCCATGAGATGCTTTTGTGAGATGTATCTTGAAATCCTTTCACTATGTCCATACACTGAAGAAAATAAAAAGCTCCTTTCCCCTGCAGGATATTAGATAAGATGATAAAGACAGATCTGTAGAAAACCTACTATTCCCTGCTTGAGGGGTGAGTTATCTGAGAGAATGAGTAACATACTCTTGGTCCACTTTGAGCTAGGACTTTGTGTATAACTCTGAGAGCAGTCAATCTACCCATTTAGAATAAATCTATTTTCATATGCAGTTTGGGCAATGTAGGTTTTTTTCCTTGGTGTTGTTAGACAAGCAGTTCTTTTTGTGCTGACTACGAGGTTTTTTCTGGTATGTTTTGCACTCTATAATATATATGTGGGAAAAGTTCTTAAATGTTTATTCTTTGAAATGTTTGGGAGTATTCAGTGATTCCAAATTCTAAGCTCAGTAAGGTATTCCAAATTCCAAAATTATGAGTAAGAAACTGAGTAATTAATGCTTACTGAGTCTGAAATAGTGACAATTTTTAATTACACTTAATCATTAAAATATTTTAGAAGTATGTGGCTAAGGACCATGTCTGAGTGAAAGGTTATAGCTATCACTTACTCCAGGGGAAGCTGAGGTGTCATACAGCCTTGGAGGAACAGCCTTCTAGGCACTTGGTGTTGCAATGTGTTGACAATATGTGTGTGACAAAGCTCTTTGATTCCACCTGGTGATTAGCATATGGCCTTTCGGATAACTGCAAGTGCTGCTCTTTCTAATAATTGTCTAATTTAAAAATTTTTAAACTATTAGTTAGCTTAAGAATATCTTTGTAAGTGTGTCTTTAGGAGCGTCTCAAGTTGATACAGTTTAAAACTTCATTTTTTTTGAAACAAGGGGAATGGGGGAAAACTCATAGATCTCACAAGAAAGCAATTTATAGCTATATGCATTATGGGCAATAGTCCGATACAGTGAAATAAAATACCTTGCAATCAGCGAGTCATACATACTGATAGAAACCCTTTATAAAACAGTGATCAGATAGAACAGTCCACATAAATACCAAAGACCAACCCATAACTCCCTCTAATAGCATTCATGTTGGTTATAGGAGCAATCCAAACTTCATTTTTCATGTCTTCATTTCATTTAGTGCTTTTCACTTTCTCTACTGATGTGCTGTGTCTGGGTTTGGATGCCCTGGGGCTTTGGAGGTGTTCAGAATGAGACTGCTGTGCAAAGGTTCGTCCGGACTCTCAGAATGCTGGTGATGCACGGCAGACAAAGCATCCCGCTGCTGCCGGGATTTCCCACTACAGAGCATTGCCTTCTCCAGCGAATGGCACAGAGCTTTTGTGGCAGCGCCTGTACGACCATCTTCTCTCTGCTGCTGGCTGGGAACATAGCCAGGGAAAAGGTGGCTGGGTTCACATTCTTAATCTCCTGATTTTGGGAATGATGCTGTGGTCAAAGCTGGTAAGTTTTAAGAGTAACCTTCAGACTGTTACACATAATATCAGTACACAGTCTGGAGTGCGATGGTGAATCACAGAGGAAACAAAAATGTTTCAAACCCTGTTTGCTTCTGGGTTAGTGCTTTTTGGTTCTGCAGAACTGCTGTTTCTTGGACACGTCTCCATCTTCACCAAAGATCTCTGTTATTCTGCAGTTACAGGACAGTGTGAGTGGATTATTCTGCTACGCCTTCTGCATTTCTGGGGAAGTCCCATAGTTGTCTGTTCTCTCTGCTTCTTTCTCTTTTATGTATGTCTGTGGCTAAAAAGTAGTACATCCCATAAACAGAGTTTTCTGCTTTCACAGACCTACCTCTGCACTCATCATTTTCTATCTAAACTGCAGGTTTGGTCACCCTGTCAGGGGTATGAGTCAGCAGTAGCTAAAGCTGAACCTTTTTTAGGTGGAGCTTTTCATCTTCCCCTGCAAGCTCTTCAGCCCATGTCCTGCTTTGGGTTCGATCCCTGTGCAGGCTGCTGCCCTTCTGTCTGTCAGCTAGGCTGGTAAGCAGCACAACTTCTGTGTGTGACCAAACAAGACAGGTCTGTGTCTTAGCCTTGGTTCTGTGTGCAATTTCCAGCGCAGTCCTACCCAACCACACAGCTCCTTATTTCTTGGTTACCAACATTCTTTGGCCCATTTTTCTCCTCCCCCCCCCCCTGTTTTTTCCATTCAAGTTTTGCTGTCAAGCATGCTTTCCTAGTCTGTCCCTTTGGCCATGTCACTTCTCTCTGTGTTTCTCCCTGTGCTGTCCATTTGGTTAAACATCAAATTCCTCACCTTCACTTTGCAGGTCCATCTCAGCCTGCTACCGCTGATCTTCCCTCTCTCATCCGTTATTGAGCAGGACTGCTGTCCGCTTAGGCTGGCATTAGCTCCCCGTGCCCATCTTGGTGCTCAGACTCATCCTAACTGATGTTTGGGAGAAGCTCTCTGTACACCTTTTTTTACCTCCCTTCATAATCTTCTTTAATGCTTTCTTTGTTCACTGTTGCCTACTGTGGTCAAGTCAGGCCACTCGTCTTGTGTCAGCCTGCCAACGTAGACAGTAGGGTCTCCTTTCTTTCCTCTCTTTAGTTCATATTCATTGTGTGTGTCCAGTTTAATTCTTTTTATAGATGGGAACTGTTTTTTCTGTACTTGTATAGGGCTTGGCACAGTGGTAGCAGCAGTGTTAGAGAATAGTTTTGGTTGTTACACTGCAAATTCTGGGACTTTCCAGGAGCAAATCCTTTTACAAGTTTGCTCAGCCTTTCTGTGGTGAAAATACAATAGATACCAGTAAGATTGTCTGGGTAAGGACTGAATAATAACTTCAGTTTCTTCCTTGAGTCTACTTGTTTTACTGTAATTTGTCTGTACTCTGGGGAGTGCCAAGCACCCTCAGCTCCTGTAGATTTAGCATCTTACAAGATTCTTTTCCCCTCTTCCAACCCGACCTCACAATCATTTAGGAGGGAAAATTGCACCAGAGTAAAATATGAAATTCAAAGTCTTTGTATTATAATAGGACAGCGTATGGTACTGTTTATTTTAGGAAGGCTAAGAATCTGTAGAGTTCTTATTATAATTATGCCCTTTCTCCTGTTAAATATTCAGAATGTTGAAATGCTGTATTAGTGCTGGGTGCTGATGATAACTCTGTGCTCTGGTTCCTAGGGGCCTGGGAAGTCATTTGGAGGCTAAATGATAAGTGGGTATAGTGATGCTACAATCTGCTAATCCAAAAAGTCACTGCCAGGCTTTGCATGAGAATATAGATTTTTCTTTTTTCCAGAGAGGGGATGACTAGCGATGTGTGTAAATGATGGGGCAGGAACAGACACAGGCAGATGTGATGAGAGATGAAGGATTGTGAGATTGGTTCTGGTTTTGTAGAACTGTGCCTACTTTTAGTGCTGGAGAGGCTGTCAAGAGGAACCTCTGTCTTGCAGCTCAGGATTTTTGGAGGAGCTTCTTTCTAGGAGGTGTGAAACTGGAGATGTTTTCGCAGCAGTTACCAGTGGATGTGTTGTGTGACATCGGGTCTGGAAGTAAAGACTGATGAAGTGCCTGAAGAAGCTAGAAATGGACATGATAGCAGGAGCTGCTGGGGACATAGGGTTGATTATTAAAGAAATTGAATTCACATGCTTTTCTTTTATTGTCAAAAATCTGTGTGGATTTTGTTTCCTTGGGAGGTAGTTACAGAGCCAGACCTCATAACTGAGATGTCTGTAAGCAGTGCATAAATCCATAGGATTTATCTAGAGAACTGCAGGCTGGGTATCGCTTCAGCCTGTGTCTTGTTCTCTGCTTTTCTTTTTCATTATTTGAGTAACGTCAACCAGTGATTCATTTCATGCAGAAATTCCTCACCTACTGATTTGGGGTATTTTGTCCCAACTCCAGACAAGATGTCAGTGAATGCTGATATTTCCATTTTCAACCCAAAACGATGATGAAACTGAGAACAGGGCTGTCAGCTGAGGACATCTGTATCTCCAACAGCTGTGGTCAATGAGCCAAGCTTGTGCAAACCCAGTGGTTAATCAGTTGGGGGGAATCTGCACATCTTGTTTGCCTGAGTCAGCTACCTAAAGGATTTGCTAATAGCTAAAAGTTTGCCTGAGTCATTGGGCTGCTGGGTGCAGTAAGCATCTGTTCACATCCTGCCTGCTGTAATTAAAGAGACAGACATGCTATTTAAAAAAAAAAAAGCAGTGCATTGCTGGACTGAGGATAATATTTTTTTCAATGTTATTAATATTGCATCCTGTTTGTCCTAGTGTCACGGCCATTAGCTATGACTGTCCATGATGTATATAGCTATGTTTGGGGATTTTTTAGCTCTGAAGACTGCTGCTTCAGTTCTTAGTGAACAGAGGACAAATAATGTGGTGGATAATAGTTCTGTCAGCAATGTAGGAACATGACCTGCCAAAGTGAACCCCAGGAGGGGCTGCTCAGTACAGAGGATGGTCAGCGTGAGGCACAGGTGAATGAAGTTCAAATTACAGCAGTTCTGTAGACCTCAGGTGTCTTTAGGTCAGTCATCTCTCTTTGGCTAAAAGCCTTACCTACAAACTAGGGGCGATGGTATATCCCCAGTCTCAAGGAGATGAGTTATATTCGGAGACATTTCTAAGCTGTTTGGGTATTGCAGGGCTGGGACCATAGCTTGACAGATGGAAGTGGCAGGGTAAAATGGCCTCTTCTCTGAGTGCAAGTCCAACAAGCAGTTATTGGTATGTTAACACAAGTTTCTGCCACTGATAAACTCAACAGATTGCCTCTTTTAATCTGTTGGGTGAAAAAGCAGTTAAAGCAGCTATATTATCTATTGTCATATTTGAGAACTTTAAAATTACATTTATCTCAAACTTAATACTATTGGTTAGCTCTGAGTTCCCATGGAAAGAAAATACCTTTTCTGAAGTATAAATGGCATGTTAAGTTTTCCAGACTGTGGTTTCCTCTGTTAATGTCTCCTTTCTAAAAGGAAACATGTTCATGAAGCTGCATTCTCAGTGTTGGTAAGATGCGAAGTTATTAAGAGTATAGTGTTCTTGTAGCTTTGATAGCCTAAGGATATGAGGCAGATAAAGTTTTATTAGGTCCACTGATGTAGCTAGAACAAAATAGATCCTGTAGAAGTCTAAAGCTTTTAGGTTTTGGTTTTTTTTTCCGGCTGTGTCAATTGGTCTTATATAAGCCATTAAATCTTCCTACCCTGAGCTATTAAGAATAACCATTGTCAACTTTGAAGAAAAAAAAAAAAAATTTGGCCTCAAAACTTTAAAAAATCCAGTTAGGAATATGGCTCCTGGTTTTGTGCTGCCTTGCCAATACTTGTCTGTGTCTGCATGTCGAGCAGGCTAGACAAAAGCACAAGCAGTGTAAGAGCCTGAGACTGGGGCCTGATCCAGTTGTTCTCAATAGAGATCCATCCATAGACTTCAGGGCATTTTGGACAAAGGCAATCTGCTTTCTTTTGAGCTGATGCCAGAGCACGTGTGGGGAGTTAACGGAGACTAGAGGATGACACATTACCTAATCTAGTTACTGTGCTGGTCTCTTGGGAGAGAGAGCTCTTATGTGGAAATGATCTGCAGATCTCAGTTTGTCTCAACATGGCTAACATATCTGTCTGTGTCTTAGGTGAAAAAAAGGCTTAAACTGTGAGCGCACACAGCTGGCAGATAACTGGGTGTATGGGTGTGAGCGTCTGAAGCTGAACTTTCAAACTCTCAAGCAGAAGCCTGCTACTTTGCTGGCTGTCATAGGTACGGGCTGGTTGTAAATTTTGAAAACACGTGGGATAAAAAGTAGTGGCACATGCCAAATCCTCCAATTAATAAACAGGCCTGAGAAAGAAACAACAACGAGGAAGCTGATCATACGTTGTGCTTCTGCATTGGACTGTTTACATTGGGAAAATCATAGGCTTGGGGTGCTGGAAAGAAAAGGAATACAAAAAGGCGGTTTTCCAGAAAGAAGTGGTCTTGAAAAGAAGGGGATCTGTAAAGAAAGTGGCAAAGGTCCTGGCTGGAGTAGAGATCCTGGAAGTGGGGGTAGATACTGGAGATCAGAGAGCTGCATGGAGACAAAGGCACGGGGGTGTGCAGGGACCTTGGCCAGTCGTGCCTGAGGCTGGTGGCTACAAACAGCTGCACAACAACAACTAAAGGAGCTTTCTGCCTAACTTTCTCAGGCTAGCAATGATCTCCCCCTGGGGAGGGGCAGTCAAGACTTAGTGAAAGTATACAGCTTGGAGGAGAGCGAGTGAATGTGTGTGAGATAATCAGGTGGGTAAAAGCTCCAGTCACTTTGGTTCTTAAACCCCAGTATCCAGTTCCAGTACTTGTTGTTGTTGCTTACTCTGGTTTGCCTGGGACAGTCTGCTACACTGCACCTGGAGTGAGAAAGAAGCGGTCCTCTCCCATGGAATGAGAAGTAAGGACAGGTGCCATTCAGGCTTGGCATCTTTTCCTGTCTTTGTGATGTTTCTAATAAGTAAATAAATGCAGTTTATTTTAATGTCCAAGCAACATGATTGACAGTCCAAAGTGGAACAGCCTCTGTTTTTCAAATAGTTACTATTGTGATTATTTCTCAGGGAAAGCCTATCAAACTTTGTGGAGTTTACTTTCTGTTAGGATTGTTAACAAGGTGGTAACGTGCAATGACAGTGCTCCTTGTAATGGAGACCTTCCTTCTCAGAATAAGACAAGACACGGGACAGTCCAAGGCTTTGGGGAGCCATTCATTATTGCTCAGCTAGGAGGAATTTAAAGTGGGAAGCTGGAGAAGAAGGAAAGCAAGAGAACATATTGGATAGTTTCAAACTCTTTCAGAATCTGATTTGCAAAATGTTGAGGATCTTTGGAAATGCTACATTGTACCTTAGTGCATGTAAAAAAAAAAAAAAAGCTTAACTCTGCTTGTCCATATGCAGTTTCATAGTGGCCTGGAATTCTTTTAAATCCATAACAAGTGCAAAACACAACCCACTCTGCCTGGCGAGTGGAAATACAATTGCATACCATTTATCTGTATCCAAGCACGGCAGTAAGGCTGAAGCCAGAGCCCAGTTGAGCTGTATTGGAACGGATCAGAAGATCAGGATTCATTAAGTTAGTGTACACAAGAACAGTGGGATCACTGGGAAGCTGGGAATAGCGCTGGCAGTTTACTGTTTCCTTGGTTTAGCTTCAGCCAGGTTTGACCTGTTGCTCCCTCTGTGTTACAATGGAGTGTTTCTCACGGGCAGCAGGTTTTGCTCTAATCATCTTTTTCAAGCAATTCTTTGTATGTAGCTGTGTATTTTGAACAGTAACACACAGGGGAAAGTGTTAAGGGCTGATACTTAATGTTGGAATAAAGTTATCAAATGCAACTTAATGAGAGCTGCTAATTAGAGTTTAGATGCAGATGAAAACCCCTCTTGGATCCCGTGCAAGGTTGAATGCTGAAGTGTAACTTCCTGCTGGCAACCATCCCTTGGAGGTTTTGACCTTTGTTGAAGGTCGCAGTGAAACAGATTGCTGTTGCGGAAGATTAATATTGCTTAAAAATGACTTGCAGCACATTCATCTGCGGATTTCAAAATCTTTACAGATGTGGTTATGCCACATGTTTTCCCCCATTCTCTCCCTGATAAAATTGGAAGCAGAGAGATGGAGAAGTTCACTGGATTGCCCACATTTCTGCAGTCAGCCAGTAGCAAAACCAGCACCGTAATCCAAGAGTCTTGGATTGTGGTGGGTCACTTCCTTCACATATAATTTAAGAAACTGAAGCTCTTTTTTTATAGGTTATTTTTCAACATCTCCCTTTTCATGGGACCTTCTTCAAACACCTCTTAGACCTCTTGTCTTCTTTCATTGCCGCTTATCTCTGAGGCATTTTAGGATCTTCCACTGGTTCAGTTATGTCTGTGCTTGAATCTCAGTGCTGTAATTCTCTCGTTGATACAGCTACCTCTATGCCCCATGTCTTGCCTGGGTTACCCCCTATTTTCTGCCCAAATGGCTGCCATGCAGAGTGTAGATGACCTGAACAAGCCTTCTCAGTGGTGTCCTAACCTGTCAACTCTGGCTCTGCTTGGAGCTCTGTATTTGCATTTGCTCTTCATGCAGCAGGTGGGTTTGCTTTCAAGACCAAGCTTATGACAGCTTTCAGAAGACATTGCAGGCTACATTTCTGTTTCTTTCCTGTTAACCTGATCCTTGACTTTCTAGAAAAAAAAAAAAGTTGCATTAATCCAGCTGGTGTTCAAGGGAACATTTGATTTGATGCCTCTCTACAAACTGGAAAGTGAAATAGAAAAATCTCTGAAGTGGCCAGGCGCTTGGATGAAGAACATGACACAAAATGTGGCACTTCAAGGAGAAACATCAGTCTAGCTGGAGTTTACTGGGGGAGTTCATCAATTAATAGTTTATTTCTGATCTTTTTTTGTCACTTTCATTAACAGCTTTGGCAGAAAAAAATAGACTGTGTTAATGATATTTCCTGATGACACTCCACTGGGAGATAAATCAGAACTCCAACCCATCTTAGTGGTGTAATTAAAAGCTCACCTGTAGTCTCTGAACACTTATTTTTATCTGTGCTTTTTTAAATTTCAGTGGTAAAAAACATTCCTTGAGTACCTCCCTTTTTTTCTTTCATTGGACATATTAAAAGTTTAGTTTGGCCCAACTACTTAAAAATTTAGAATTTTTTTAAGGTGTCTGTCAAGTTGGTATTTGTTAATTTCCCCTGCCAAAACCCAAATGAATAATGTAACGACGCAAAAGCTCCAAATGAGGGTTACAGATAATTATTCATGCTCAAGACTTTGGCTATGAATCATTTGTACTGTACGCTCTAACTGCTTATGTAGCACCACCAGTTTCATATTTCTTTGTTTCTGATGTAAATAATTTTCAGTGATAGAAAATATGAGGGGGAACACATTTGTGCTGAAAACGGGTAACTGACTAAAAGAAATGAAAGCCTTTAAAACAAGAGTTATAGGGGCATCTAAGTGGCAATTAGGATCTTTTAAAAATTCATTCAGATTTAGTGAAATGTTGCTGGCAGTCATTCATAAAAGTAATTGCCCTGTGCACATGAAAAATTTAAATGTGGTAATTTAGTAATGAATCTGAGCTGTCAGAAGGCATTTTATGGATAATAAAACATTCCTGCAGGCATAGCAGTGACTGAAGAAAATTGAAAAATAACTTTGTGGAGGCAAGATTACCTGAAATAACTATTTTCTCTGGAAGCAAACAAAGAACCCCATGATTTTTAGAAATGTAGTACACTGTAAGGCGACAAGGGCAGCCACTGTAAGCAAATAAAGAATCAATTGTGTCCTTATTATTGATTTAGATTAGTCATTTGAAGTAGTGGTCTTTGAGAAGTGAGTACTTCTAGACTCCCAGATAATCTCTGTGCAGATGCATTATCCAGCACCCAGGAAGGGGAAGCAGGAATTCTCCATTACAGCCTTCAAATCACATTCTCAGGAGAGCTCAGTTCTCCTTTCATTTTACTTGGATGAAACTGCTGACTGTATTGGAATTAACTTTTATTTCCCCTAGAAAAAGGGAGGGTGTAGCTGGCTATGTGTTCTTGCAGGGCATATTAGGGACAGGCGAACTTGAGACATTTTGGAAGTTTAGTTGGAGTCACTGATGCGTAAGGAAAGGCAATACAAAACATTGCTCTTGGATGTGGTAGCAGTTGACTCACACTGCAGGTGTTAATGACTTGAAAATGGACAAGAGCACTCTTTTACCATAAGTCTCTAAATCAGTCTGGGGAGAAGATCTCATGATGTTTCTCTCCGTTGTGTTATTGCTGTTGGTTTTGCTCTTGTCTAGGTATATCTGGGGGATTTTGAGACTGTAAGGCTGTTTGAGGAGAAAACTTTTCCAAAGATCAGATCCACTTGGGGTTGCTGCTCTGTTCAAATATACTTTTGCCAGAACTGATTTGCCAACTGATCTATTAATAGAGAATATTTATGGCTTTTTTATCTTCTCCAGTGTTAGAATACTAAAAGGACATGTTCCTGTATTCTAATTTACAGGATGATTGTTTAAAAATGCTGATCTTGGATGCTATTTCAAGTATTAAAACAAATAGCGTTAGATGTCAACTTTGTTACTTATGCAGCTGGTATTCCTTTTCCTGATTGTCTGAGTTTATTGAATGCTAAAAGGGGTCAGCCCAATTTGTATTTCTGATCTGCTTTACTTTATGGTATAGTGGAAGAGAAGTTTTCAAAAGAAAAGATTTGGTTTCTGCAGAACTGAAAAGGAAACATATTTCAGATAGCCAGAACAAAAGAGCGGGGCCCTATTCCAGGGTGTAGAATGAGTATATGGACTCTATCATGGCTCCTTCCAAGTGGTGATCTATCTTCTAAGTGATCTATGGGAAAAGGAGACAATATTGAAGAACTTTAATACTGGAGCTAGCTACTTCTTGCCAGATGATATATTTCATCTCATAATTTCTCATGAGAGATAATATTTTGCTAATTATGTCTAATGATTTTTGTAGTAGAAACTTTCAAAAAGATTTTACATTCATTCTCAGAGCACTGAAGAGAACCAGTTGTGTTGATCTAAGCCCATATTTAAGCTGTGTAGCAAATAAAAAGGGCACAAATAGGTTAAAAAAAATTCCATAGATCAACAGAAATATGTTTTATTTTCAGTCTGCAACAGTCTCTCCACTCTAGGCAAGAAAATGGAAGGCACAGCTGAGAGAAAAGCACTTTGAAGACCATTTCCTTTCTTCCCACAGTAAGTTACCTAAATATTACTGCTGTAGTGTTTGGCGACTTTAAGGTTTGCAGAGCTATAAAACTTTTGATCATCCCAGAGGCAGAGGAGGAGCTGAAGAACATCTCTTGCTTTTGATGAAGCACTGAGGAGAAAGAACAGTGGAACAGAAAGACTATTTATAGAGGCTGCTTGCCAAATCAAGCCCAAGCTTTAATTACATCTACGCACACTATAACCATGTTGAATAATGATCTAAATGCAGGATCATCTTCCTCTTTGACTTGCTAGCATTTTGCCTTTTTTTCTGCAAAACCTGGTAGCTGTTGATGTGGTTGACTATGAGTGTGGATTGAGGCTGAACATCAGTCAATGACATGAGCTCATTTAACATAACTTTTTTCAAACTGTTGTAGTTCTGCCTGCTTGTGAAGCATTCACTGATATTTACAGGTTGTTTTGTGTCCCAAGACTAACATGGTCACATAAGAAGACTCAATACCCAAAGTGACTACAGAGGGTGCAGAAGCTCTTTGGGGTTGTATGGGAATTGAAGCTCTTGGTGTGTGTTCTGTTGTGTTGGGGATTTGACTTCCGCAGAGGCTGTTCATTTAGGTAGAATGATCAACACTAGCACTTGACAAAACCAGATGAACCTTGTAAGTAGCCTTGTTACGTCAACAGAGACTCCAAGGAAGTCCAGCTGGGCTTGAATTCCTGTTTCTTTCAGATAGTCTTTATCTAGGTCAGGGCTGAAGTTCTTGCTCAGAGCGCTGCATGATGCTTGTGCTTTCCTGTCATTGCTGTTGGGCTGACAAAGACAGATTTTCCAGTTTCTAGCCCTTAAGTGCTGCAAAACAGTAGTGCCCTGTAGGATTTCTGTAAGGTCTGGCTGCAGCTGCTGGTCCTGCTTTCAGTCTGTGTACAGGGAGTTTAGTAGATAACTCTTTGCTATGGCCTCTCGTTTTTTCAGTCTTCTCTGTCAATATTACATTGCCTCAGTGGGTGCCTCTTTGAACTCACATCTCACCTCCTTCCCCACTATCCATTTTGATCAGGACTGAAATCCAGTGCCGATCACTGATGCATTGCTATACTGAAAATGACTCTTAGCTCCCCGGATGGCAGCACTCATATCTGTGCTTATGGCACGAGTAGCTGGGTGCAGGTGTTCAGGTAAGAAGGATGGGGTGAGAGCCATACGTTGCTGTCCTCTCTTGGACACTGGTGGCTAAATGGGGACCACAGGGGGTCATAAACCCATGAACTAAATACCCACCAAAGACTCCAGTCAATGTCTGAAGTTAAGCAGTCTGCAGATTCCCTTCCTTTTCTGCATTAGGCAGTAGCTGTGTGCTCTTTTACAGCAGAAGGATGCTCTTTCTATCCCATGGCTGTTTGCTTTTCAGTCACTGTCATCTGAAAAATTGGCAGGACATTAGAAAGGCTGCTGGCTTTCCTAAAGCTCACCAAGGTCTGTACCCTGATTTTTGTGAGCAAATAGTCAATGTAGTTTTCAAACTCCATTAGGAATTAAAACATTTATTCTGGAATTAGGGCCAAATGAATGCTGTTCAGAATTGAAGCTGGTTTGTGTTGCTTTCTTTAGAGAAGCACGTCTGTTCTGGCTTGGGTTTTCTTGGCCTCCGTTGGCACATTTATTTGTCTGTGTTGCATAGGGAACTGAGTATGTTATGAAGCTAAATTTTTCCTACCAAGCAGCAGCTCCAGCTCAGCTTTGGTGGTTATTTAAAATAGCAGAAGAGAATCATGAGCTGCTCCACTTGTACATTCAAACACACAAGGTGATATGCTAATTGGGCTTTCATTAGTGCCTGACTGACGTCACTGACAGAGTAGAAAGAAAGAGGGCTAAGCAGTTGAAGTACTTTTCCACTGTTGAGCTTGTACTGACGCAGCTATGTACTATAGCGCTTTTTTATTTTATTTATTTATTTGGAGCAGTTCTAATTTTCTGTGTGACTGCATCTGTGCAGTGTAGCATTCAAATATTGCCCTGGTGTATTATACTCAGAGCTGAGCTCTTTATGAAAAAAGGCTGTGAATTTTTTTTTTAAGTGTTATTACTATCTGGGATAGATTCAGTTAGGTTCATGATGTGACTCATCAGTGCTGCTCACATATGAGTACATATCTGCATATTCAGACAGTCCGTCTCTGAGAAACATAGATACCATGGATAACAAACAGCTGCGTGCCGTTTAATGAGCAAGTACGAGGCACAGCCCCTTTTTTCCAGGCGGGTATCCACCATGTGAGCTCAAGCAGAAATTGTAGCAGAACTGAATCTGTTCCTTTTTCGGAGCTGCCAGTAGAAACATTTGCAAACTGAGAAGTTTTTACATGGGTAGAGCAAGCAGCTTTAGCAATATAGTATATGAAGGATCTGCATCACATCATGGGGTATAGTACTGCATCAGAAGTCCATAGAGCTGGGTTCGATTCCTATTTTCACCTCCAGAGGTGAAATACTTCATCTTTCTGTCCCTCAGCTATCCCATCACTTTGTACAATAGGGATAATATCTTCCTTTATGAAATCTTTTTTGCTATGACAAGTCTAAGATGAGCTAAGTCTCCATCTTCAGGGATTAAAAAAAAACCAAACCAAAATGTGTTTTGGTCATAATAATGACGAATTGTAGCCCAAGAAGGAGCAGATTTGCTTGATAGGAAACCATTTGTACTCAGCATTAAATTAAATAAGTTGATATTGGAATGAATTAAATGCAATTGCTATTTCAAGTGGATAGTTGTGAGTTGGAGGAATATTTTTGTCTTGTGATAAATTAAATTAAAAGTAATAAAAAGGATAAAGACAGAAGGGAGCTCTGGAGTTGAAAAGGCCATAGCAATCCTATTAGGATTGTTTCTTTTCAAATCACAAATTGAGAGTGCAGAACTATTTATTGCTTTAACTTCAGCAAAAAAAAAAAAAAAATAGTGACAGTAGGGACCTTGTTAAACTGGGACACATACTTCAGTGACTAGAAACCTATTGTAATCGCAATTACAGAGATACAATCTTGGGCTTCAGTCCATATGTCTGTCTTAAAGAGAGCTATTAATGTCGTTGGTTTGTATCCAGCTTGCAGACAAAGATACTTAAACATTTTCTTTTTGCTTCCGTCATTAGCCAGGGTGCACAGACAAAATGACTGGGACTATCTTGTTCCTTAGTTCAATTAAGACGTCTATTGTTTCTCAAGTATAAAAATCTGACAACACAGAATGAAAAATTATTCCAAAGCTTGTCAGTGGAATGAACAAATGAAATCCGTCATGAATTTAAATGGAGCCATGCATTATAACCTCCTGCCTTTCAGTGGACCATGGATCTTTTTCCTGTGTAATGTTTATATTTTTTTGAAATGTGAGGACAAGGACAAATTCAAGGAGTAACTGAATTCTTTGTCATGAGCTCTTATTGTAGTTCATTTACTTCTCATCCATCTTGCTGGGGAAGAGCTAGGTAAGGCCTCGATTGAGGAAACGTGCATGGTGGGGGTGTAATTTATAATTCCTTCTGCTTTTCCAAACACAGCCAAATCCCTGGGTAATGACTGAAGAAACTGAGCCCAGGAACTCCACTGCGGTTATGCACAGTAGTAACAGCAAACAGGCAAATTGTAGGAATTGTGTGTTTGCTCCATTTCTGCCTAGCAGTTGTTAATGAATTGCTTGATGATTGCTACCACCAGGGTACTTTGAGTCCCAGGAGTGGTGATTGTAAATATATACCATTTTTTAGGACTGTAGTTTCAATTGTCTGGGACCTGTGAAGGTAAACACTGCTCTATAACTGAAATATGTGTAAATAGAGATATGCAGGAAATAATCCCAGACAGCAGCGATGTATTTTACTCTTTATAAACTGAGTTCTCTATAGGAGAAGCAAAAAATGCTGTTAATGAAGACAGTGTCACTTAATGATCTCTCTTTCTTATAAAATAGTAACTGCTGTCAAAAGGGGGTGGGTGGTTGTTGTCCAGAAGCAGTTTGTTCACCCACCAGATGGAGCTAGAAAAATCCATCTGGGCTTGCCAGGCACTAGTGAGTGCTCTGGCACCTCCTAACCCAGGTCACGCAGTACAGTGAACACATGGATTTCTTGCCAGCAGCTCCAGGATGTGACCCCCAGTGCAGCTCCCTGCTCAGGGGCAAGGACCACCAGGCTGTGCTCTCCCAGGAGCTGCTGCAGGGACACTGAGGCTCTAGGGTCAGTGCCTGTGTTTGCCCTGCTGTTCTTGAGTCCATCAGCACTTCCATCTCAGTTTATGCTTTTGATAAATAATATGGATTTGATGGATGGACCACCCACTGGATAAAGGAACCTCACTGGTTGTCCTGTTGATGAGATGCCATGGGAGCTAGAGGCCACCCCCCTCTAAGACGAGCACCACCTTTTTCTTTTAAAATGAACCTGCTACTAATGCTTTATAGCCAAGGGTTTGTAGCAGTGGAAGTCCTCGGGTACTTTTCTGGGTGAGTGCTCCTAAAGGCTGACACAGAGGTGTGAATGCATGTAAGGAGGAGTTAATTTAAAATAATATTAAATGAGTGTGGGAAAGGAGAGCAAAGGTAGTTATGCCAAGCACCCATTTAGCTTTTTTAGCTCTTTTAACTTTAAAAGTTTAGAATTTGTTGTTTGGGGTTTTTTTTTATCAGTATCGTCATGATTGTTGGTTACTTAAGATGGATGAACAATGAGGCTTTTAAAGCCTTTGGTTCTCACATTTTTTTTCAGGGTTAAAATGGAGTGGAGAGAAAGGTTTAATTGGAAAAAAAAAATCTTATCCTAATAAAAATTACTTACAAAGTAATTTTGACAAATATGCTAGTTAGTGAAGAAAATATTTTGAATGGCTTAATATAGATAAGGAAACATAACAAGGAAGCTTATGTGCTGTTTTATAGGAGATTTAATTGAGTATAATCAGGAGTGGAGTAGTAGAAGGACTTAATTCACTTATGCTTGAGGTGAATTAGTGTAGGTAAATTAGGTTCTGGCTCTTAAAAACCCTACTTCCAAGAGTAGGTGTCTTATTTAGAGATTTGTTCCAGAAGTGATTTCTTTTTTTTTTCTCTCAAAAAATATTATTGTCTCTATCAGCAGGACCTGAGCATTTTTAAGTGCCAATCAAAATGATGGCTTAATTAGCATAGCAGAGATGGAGTGAGATGAATCACGTGGCTGAATGATGCTATGAGAGAAAGCAGCGTGTGGGTGGAAGAGGTGAGGGAGGAGGTGGTGGGGTTGTTCACAGAGCTACAGTGGTGGGAGCTGGGTCAGCGGAAAGTTTCAGGGAAAGAAGAAAGGTGATATTATATTGTCTAGAGATGGCCAGCAAATCAGAATAAAGTTTCTACCTGAACAACAGGCTGATATCAGGGAAAAGAGCTTAAATTTTTTTTTTCTTCTCCATAGGCTTCATTTAAAAAAAATGTTAGCAATAATCAGGCAGGTGCTAAACTAGTCTTGGTGAGAACGGATAACAGCTCAGATTAAAACAGGGAAATAACAAGTTAGAGGGGAGTAAAAGAGTTGAAAGGGGAATGGCTGACTTTTTTTTTGCGTCTCAGAGTTGGTCAAGGATGGGTGAGGTTCCAGAGAAGGCCAGCATTTGAAACAGCTTTGAAAATGGGAGCAGTGGTGTGGGTGGAGAGGCAGAGATCTTCAGTTTTTAGAAGAACAGTGGGACAAAAAATTTTAAAACAAACCATCTGGAATATGATGTGGTGTTAATTGGCATCAGTGGACAAAGGAAGAGCAACTGATGTCATCTAACTGGACTTATGCAAAGCGTCTGACACTGTCCTGAGCAACATCCTGGTGGCCAAATTGGAAAAATATGGATTTGATGGATGGACCACCCACTGGATAAGGAATTGGCTGGATGGTCACACTCAGAGTTGTGGTCAATGGCTCAATGTCTGAATGGAGACTGGGGACGAGGGGCGTTCCTCAGGGATCAGTACTGGGACTGGTGCTATTTAAAGTCTTTGTTGGCGACATGGACGGGGGATTGAGTGCGCCCTCAGCAAGTTTGCTGACAACACCAAGCTGTGTGGTGCAGCTGACATGCTGGAGGGAAGGGATGCCGTCCAGAGGGACCTTGACAGGCTTGAGAGGTGGGCCCATGCCAACCTCATGAAGTTCAATAAGGCCAAGTGCAAGGGCCTGTATGTGTATCGAGGCAATCCCAAGCACAAATGCAGGCTGGGCAGAGAATGGCTTGAGTGCAGCTCTGAGGAGAAGGACTTGGGGGTGTCGGCAGATCAGAATCTGAACATGATCCGGCAATGTGTGCTCACGACCCAGAAGGCCAATGGGATCCTGGGCTGCATCACATGAAACCCCACCTGGAGCACTGCATCCGGGTCTGGGTCCCCCAAGGCAAGAAGGATCTCGAGCTGTTGGAGTAGGTCCAGAGGTTGGCCAGGAAGATGCTCAGAGGGCTGGAGCACCTCCTGTATGAGGACAGGCTGAGAGAGTTGGGGTTGTTCAGCCTGGAGAAGAGAAGGCTCCAGAGGGACCCTATAGCAGCCTTCCAGTGCTGAAAGGGGGCTACAGGAGAGATGGGGAGGGACTCTTTACAAGGCCATGTAGCAACAGGACAAGGGGTAATGGATTTAAACTGGAAGAGGGCAGATTTAGACTAGATATTAGGAAAAAGTTTTTTTCTGTGAGGGTGGTGAGGCACTGGCCCAAGTTGCCCAGAGAAGCTGTGGATGTTCCATCCCTGGAGGGGTTCAAGGCCAGGCTGGATGAGGCTTTGAGCAACTTGGGCTAGTGGGAGGTGTCCCTGCCCATGGCAGGGGGGTTGGAACTAGATGTTCTCTAAGGTCCCTTCCAACCCAAACCATTCTGTGATTCTATAATAAAGAGCTAATGGCATTAAATCGTGACAATGACCTTAATTTCCTTCCATGTTAGGATAGCAGACCACGTCGATAAGGAAGAGGCAAATTGTATCTTCACTGCAGGAGTGCTTCCTGATGCTATTTTGAATTACATTATGAAAAGAAAGATTAAGACATACAGAGTGATATGAAATGAAAGTGGTACAGTAAGAGAGTCTTGAAGAGCAGCTACTTGTGAGTTTCTGTCAAATGGAGAAGATGCAATGTGTGGGATTCCTTGGGAGGGTGTGGAGGGTCTAGTGCGTGTCAGTACTTAGAGCAGTAATTTGTGCAAGGAACTAGAAAATATGCATATTGCATTTCTAAGCCATGCTCAGCTGGAAAGACTGCAAATGTTTGTATTAAAGGATTAACGTTCAAAAGAATCTTGACAATTAGAAGAAGTCATTGGAATTAAGTGGGATTCAGTTCAAGGACAGGTACAGAGTCCTATGATGAAGTATGAAATATTTGCAAGATTAGAAGATGAGGAATGAACAGTTAGCTGGCAGTCTCTCAAAGGATGTGGGGTTATAGTAGATAACAAACTGGACATCAGTTGAGGCTATCGTAGTGTTGCAAAGAAGCATAAACAAGAACATTCCATGCAAAGCACCGGAAACAACCTTTGTGCTGTGTTTGCCGCTGGTACGGCCACAGCTGGAGCAATTTGTCCTATTCCGGACCCCACACAGAGACTTGGACTGAATGGAGATCAGAGATCTGGAGAACACAGGCAGCAAGGAAAGGCTGGAAGAATTAATTTGTTTAATCTAGTGATAAGATAACTATGGAGATGTGAGAGTTTATAGAATAAAATGGCTGCTTCAGAGAAGGAGGTATGCTCCATGTGTGGTACAGACAGCACAAGAAGTAGTAGGCTTAAACTCCACCGGATGACATCTGGATTAGACAGTGGGAAAGGCTTCCTAACAGCAGGGACACGGGAAGTATTAACATATAGATTTTTAAGAACAGGGCAAACAAATTTCAGAGAAAATAAATTAATGGGTACTGTTGTTATTGGGATGGGACAGAGAATGAGTAAGGCTGCCCTTTTATCCTCTTTTTAGACTTGTTTTCTATAGTTGTCCTAGAAAAGAGTCATAGATACCTGTCTGGCCACCATATCGCACAAGAACACCCAGTTCTTGTGTTTTCTTTTGGTCAAAACAGCAGTAGTGACTGGAGACGGGGAACCACCTGCTTGTACCTAAGCCAGCAGGAGCCATTCAACCTTTCTGCAAAACTGAAGTGTAGTAGAGGGATGGTGAGGAAAAAGGGGAGCATGGGACTTTCTCCTGCTGATAGCTTGTGCAAGAGCCCAGTGACGGTCTCTTCAGTAATGTAGTCATGGTTGATTTTTTAAAAAAGAGGATCTTAAATCCAGATGCTTCTTTTCAGGGTCAGCTCTGAAGCTCTGCAGGGCATGGTGTGTGGTGTGTGACAAAGCGAACATCCAACATGCGTGAGACTTTATGTGAAGTTTCACTTTCATGTGAAAATTCAGGTCAAAAGCCTCTGTACTGGATTTCTAGATCCTGGAAAAGTAGGATCTTCTGCTTGAAATCACAGAAAGTCCCAAATACATCTAAATTCAGTATTATTTTGGAAAATACAAAGTGTTTAGTTATGCAATAGATAACACCTTGATTGTAATTACATGAATCAAGATCCTTACGATCCTTGTAAGCAAGATGCTAACAATTGCAAAGCAGTGACAAATGTGAATAGTAATTTAACTGATTATAATGACATACTCCAGTGTGACTACACCTGTTTTACAGATAATATGTTATACTCTGTTTCTGTGTAGAGACAACTGTATCTAGTATGTGAGAAAGTAGTTGGGAGTGCCAGCCTTATGTGTTGCTGGACCCTACCAGTAGCTTGTTATGTGTGCTTTGGAAAGTCACTTGTCTTTTTTTTTTGTGGTTTTGAAAGTCTTTTTTTTTTTTTTTTTTTTTTTTTTTTTTTTTTTTAATGGGGTACAAACAGTAGAAACAATATATTTATAACTAACTAGAAGTTGAGTATATTTAATAATTTGAATAGTCTGAGAACCTTGGATTAAAAATGCCATAGAAAAACACATTGAAGCTGAAGAAGCCAGTCTTCTTCCTCTTGTTTCATGGTGTAACATCGTGCCACCTCGCTTTTTCTATATCTTGTGTCCTCTGCCCCAGC
>NW_010130703.1:1126-11489 GCF_000699245.1 Pterocles gutturalis | reverse complement strand
AATTGTGGGTGTCTCAAGTACATAGTCTGGTAAATTGAGAATGATTTCCACTTAAAAAAATGACTCTCACCATGTTTCTTCAGGTGGCGTCATCATCTTGGATTAGTCTTTTGTATTTCACACTGGCTTGCTAACAGGAAACAACCCTTTTGCAGTGTAAAGGAAAGAAATTAAGTGTTGGTTTTTTTTTAAACTATCATATTAATTTATGAAAAAAAAAAATTAATGTCCCTCAGTGCTAAAAATATTGCCAAATAGCCATTTTACATGTGATTAAATCACTCTTCTTCTGATACTAGTCTCATCAGTCTGAAGTTTTTGATGATGGTGAGAAAACAATATGGAAACAGAGGACTCTGGTTTGTTTTGAAAGATGACTTTGTAAGACTGAAGCTGTAAGGGAGAAAAGGGGAGATTTTGTATCTGGTTCCCACTACAACAAGTTTTGTAGCTGGCTGGTATCTCTCTGGTCAAGGAGGATATCCTGTAAGTTGGCTTCTGGCATGGTAAGTCAATGGAAATTGTACTGCTGAGTACAGAGGGGTGCTGGATAAATTGGGGGGGATTATTTAGGTATGTACATGATCCAATCCAACACAGGAACGTAATAATTGATAATGTAGATTTTTTTTTTAGTGTTTCATGTTTATTTGGAGCCAGTGTTATGACTTAGTATTACCCTGTCTAATTTCTAGGCAAAGTTAATGAAGTTATTTAAATGAGAGCCTGGAGGATTAGCTAACGTAGAGGGACTCTGCTCGTTTGTCCTTTGTTTAAAGGAAAAAGCTTTTGATAAAATGTGTGAGTGTGATTTTAACAGGCTCAGCCTCTGACACTGTTTGAAATGGTGATGACCCTGTTGATCCTACATTAATGAAGAATTATAGTAGCTTTACTCTTGGATGGATAATTGAAATTAAAAAAGGGGCTACAGTGATGCTTTAGAGCCCTTGGGACATAATGGATTGCTGTTTCACAGAGAAATTAGTAAAGGCTCTAATCCAAGCTGTAACTAAAATGTCCAAAAAAGTCTGAAGCTTTGTAGTGAATCTGTGGCTTGTGAGGTTTCCTACCTCCCCAGTTTCTGTTATTCTGGGACCAAACAACAGAGGATGCTGTGATCCCAATCTCTTTCTTTTGCTGCCACTTAGGCCAGTGTGTTGTAGTCTCCCAAAATGCAGGAAATTGCAGCATGTCCGTGCTTGTGTCTTCCAGGCTGATTGGTGAGGTTTGTATAGATTTACGGTTAGCAATAGAGCTATTTAAAATTCCACAGCATCGATATGTGGTTACATTTATTTGACTGATTCTGTAATTAAATAGATTTACATGGATTACAGAGAAATTACTTTAAGAAGTGACAAGGAGATGGCTAGTTAAAGCTGAATTATATCACAAGCTTAGTGGTATGTTAGGAACTCCCTGTGAAATCTAGCCATAGGTTAAGATTTAAAAAGTGGTGGTCACAGCAATTGGGTTCTTCTAGCAATTGTAATTGCTGAAATGTTTGCCCTTTAAAAATCTGTCCTTATTTAGGCATCTAGCTAGGAATTTGAGAGTCTACAGTGGACACACATTTATGAAAATAAACAGTCAAAATATAAGAAAATGAAGAAAGGTTAATTTTAACAAGAAAAAGAATGGAGCTTGAGGTTAAAGAAGGCTCAGGAAAATAGGTGAATGAGGGACAGAAACTGTCAAGTAAGCCAAGAGTGACCAGTGCTTTTAAGAGGGCTCTAGATTTTAAATCTAGGTCTCTTAAAACTGAACTACAATGAATAGCGATGCATGCAAATTTTAACTATGTTTTCTATTTATTTTTAGTGATGAAATGTGTGTACTATTGATTAAAATGGATTTAACTCTAGCTAGGCTTGAAATGACAAGTCCAATAAAATCCTGTTTTATTTTTATCATCGATGCGGCAAGTTGGTTCAGAGCATATTCTCCTCCTTTTCCCTGGAGAGCTGTCTGTTTAAGTAGACATGTTCTTTCTTTCTCCCAAGTATGCTCTGAAATATGGTTTTTTTTTCAGCATGGGGACCTTTTCAGTGTTGTTTCGATCTCTTGATAAGATCAGTTTCATTGGCAAATCAGATTGGCGAAAATCATGGTGTAGAGAAATTCAGTGATAGAAAACAGATCTGCAGGAAGATTAAGAGCTTGAGAAGCACTGCTGGTTACTGTACTGATAACCAAAAAGCTTTTAATTCCCAGATTTAAACAAGATGTCACAGCCACACCTGCCTCAGACGATTATTTTTTTCCAGCGTGTGAACTAGAAACACAGTTTTGTAGGGCTGAAAACCAGAGTACTCTTACTATCAACAACTCGTGTTTCATTATTGCATACTTCTACTGTGACCCCATTTGCTATCTTATCAGAATAGCTGAAGGGCTGCTGTAGCACAGTTTAATCTGGAAATATGGCTTAAGATATTTTTAACTTTATAAACTGATCACCAGAAAATCAGTCTGGGCAATACTCTCATGTGTCAGAAAAGCTCGGTTTGTGCTTGGGTGTGGCTGATGGAGATGCTGCTGCCTGTGGTGCTTTCAGTGGTTTGCACAACTTGTGTGGTTTGTTCAGTTGTGCGCCCCACGTCTGCCCCGACTACTGCTGGGTGGACAAGTAGCCTAAATGGGAATTGAAGATACCTGGCATGTCTTAGATTTTGTCCATGGTGAAATCTGGGAAAACATTTTGTAACGTGACCTACCGCTTCATTATCTTCATCATCATCAGCTTGAGGCATCTCAGGTCTGTGAGCCACCTAGAATATGGATCAAGATTTAATACATGTCCTTCTCTCATGGTTCTCTAGGCTGTGTTCTTCTGCTTTAATGAAGTACTTCATTAATGACACTGAGAAAAAATGATGTTAAAATAAAATAGGTTCCCTGGAGGTTCTTTCTGCTGCTGCCAAGTGCTTTGTAAGCCATCACTAGGAGAGCAGTGCCAGGATGATGTATGGAGCTAATAGATCAGCATGATGAGGTGGAGCTGGAAAAGAGAGGGTTGGGTTTTTAAGAACATCTGTCTTGTTACATTCTGCTTTCTAAGTTAATTTATTTGAAGACCTGGCCAGTGTGGTCAGATTTATATAGGACAATTAGGAGAAAAAAAATATTTCAAGTGGTTAATTAGTAAAATAAGTTCTTGTGTAAACTTTTCCACAGCTATTGAGATGGCTTAGGATCCTTTAGCTCCATTCTCAGCTGTGGTAAAGGAACTCAGTTTTATGGACTTACAGCACTGCACAGCATTTGAAGCTCATAATAATTCGACTTATGAAAATGGTACATAAACTCCCAAGTGCTTATGAAAATTTGATGATGATTCTCACTGAAAGTCAACTGGATTTAGAATTTCAAATGGCAAAGTAGTAACTTTTGGAAATTATACATTACTACTTCATGTATTCAGGAAGCTATGTCTTATTTGTCCACCTGGTTTCACGTTAAGAAGATCAGAAGTTTTCTTGGAGGACTAGGTCTATCAGCCCTCACCTGTTGCCAGGTTTCACACATGAGGATTAAATGTGAACATCCAGTCAAAATTTGCTTTTTATTTTCAGTGAAGTCTTCTAGTCAGAGAAAGCCCAGTTTGGCCATGTGTTTTCTCAGATCACTCTCTTTTTCAGAACAATGGGCCTCTGTCAACCACCAGAAATTTCCCAGGAATCCCAGTACTCCTTTATCATTACCATTGTAATCCAATGTAAACCATCATGTTCATTATGGCTTAAGGGACCAGCTGCAGACCACTTCTCATTACATCATGCAAGTCCGTTCTCAATTATTTTGGCTGAGATTTTGTGACTATTTGTGAAAGAAGAGCTTTCTTTGTGTCTTCGTCCACCAGAGAGTGCCAAAGGAAACACACAGATTTTACAGGAGGAGGGTCTTTAAGTGCACACACGTGGAGAAGTTTTTCTGAGCAAATGTTACTGCTATTGACTCTGTGGTATGGTGGAATCTTATGGGGAGAAGGCTTCCAATAAGCAAATAATATAAAATACTCTTGTTATTTATAGTGGGATTAATCAGTAAGGGGCTTTTCAAATTGAGGATGCCCTTTTTGTGAGCTTTGAATCCAAATCCTGAAGCTTTAACGAACCTCACTGCAGGCAGTAACAGCTTTGGAGCATGAACATGTCTGCCCAGTAGATAAGATTAACTGATTATTTTAAGCTGGTAAAACAATGGCTTAATTACTGTAAAAACTTGTCATGGTTGATTTTTGAAGGTCACATTCTGCTATGGCAACAGAGAAGCCTTCCTCATGAAAGGAAGGATCATAACCGAACCCATGTGGAGAAAACACAGAGGCAAAAAGAAGCTGTGCACTGGGATTTGCTGAAGGTACCAGCAATCCCTTTAGAGAACACGCAGGATGGGCTCTTCTTCCCCATGTTATCTAACTGGTTTATCTCTCTGGGGACGCTTGTGCTTGGCTTTTTCTGCTGAAGTTGAGCTATTGCTCAATATAAACCTGAAATAACCTGAAATAGTTAAGTATTTCTAAAGCAGATGGGTATATTGTCTTTATTAGTCTGTGCGAAATACAGGGACAATCTGAAGCCCCAGTGCTTTGTCCTGTCAAGGAGGGACAGACTGAATGAAAGGGGAGAGCTCTCCACTGAAGCGCTATGTTGGTACCTCTTTGTATGCGTGCATGAGATTTATGTACAGGGATTTTCTTCAGGGACTTTGCTCAGACTCTTCTTTGTACAGTTTGATTGTTTACAGGAATGCAGTCCTAGCTTGAAAGATCTGAGAAAAAGAAGACACTGGATGGCCTCATCTGGATCAGATCTCAGACAGAATTCATCAAGAGTTGGGGCACAGAGGCAGAGAAAAAAATATTGGGGTTCTCTGGTCTTCTTATGACAGGAGAATAATGTCTTTTTATGGTGATGACATTCATGCCCAGAACACGTTAAAACCTGAAGGGCTGCAGCAAAATTATTACTATATATAATTTTAAACCAGAGTAAATAACACATTTTCCTTGTATTTTCCATCTGATCTGACTACTCAGTTAAGGCCAAGTGACAATCTTGCATTTGTTAGGAACAATTTCTTATGTGAAAGCCCAGAGCCAGTACATAACCTAAATCCCATGTTAAAGTTGACTGCTAAAAGCATTATTCCTTGGAGAATTTACAGCATGTGATGGCTTCATAAGGCAGTGGCTCTATTTACAGCGTGTTACTCTGTATTACGTGCTGCCAGCCATCTGTAAAGTGCACTGCAGCTTGTTATCACCTGCTTATGGCCATTAAAAAGACTGATAGACCAGATTCTCCTTTAGAGAAAAACTCCTTTATGTCACTCTGGCTGGTTTAAACAGACTCTAAACTGCAACTAATATAATCTGTTCCTACTTCATGGTCCATCTGCATTTCTGTGTTTGTTGTGGAAGGGACCCCAACATAAATGAGGTCATTGGGAATCTGGTCATGATCAGCTGCTAGGTGGACAAAGGATCTCTAAAGAATATTAACAGTAACTCATTGGCCTTTCCACTGCTATGAACGCCAGTCCTTAAATTTGTAATCTCTCTGTGATGCATCTTGCCTGCCTTGCAGGTGGGGAACGCAGCACGCAGAAGGAATAGGTGATTTGCAAGGTGTGGAAGCAAGTACCAAGCAGACAGATTTAATTCCATTCAGGACTAAGGTGCATGTGCAGAAAGCAAGGGGTTTTTGGCTGAAAGCAGATTTATTTATTTCTCCTGAATTCCCTTCAGAGAGCAGTAAATCCAATCAGAGTGAACGATGGGACCACCAGAGGACAGAGTTGTGAAAGCCACAGGACAATCCATTTGGCTGCCTCTTGCTGGTTCCCCACACTGCAGCCTCTGTCCCAGGAATGGAGGACAGTCTCTCTTGTTTGCTCTGGAAATGTGGGGCTCCAGAATCCTGACCTCCCAAGCAGAAGGGTGTGCAGGGGCTGTCAGAAATTTGTGAAGGTGTAGTGCTAAGAAACCAGGCTTTTGAAGGAAAATTACCTGTCAGCCCTAGCTGCTTTGGCAAAACAGGTCCATTTATGTAAAAAGTTCATTAATTTCCAGAAATCTGATGAAACAAGATGTTTCTCAAATCGTCCTATTGGTGCTGCTCTTGGCATTCACTTCCTGGACTTCCACTTTGGCACTTTCCCTTCTTGAAGCACCCCAGAGTGCTGCTTCTCTGTCTGTGTCTCTTGCTTTTGGCTCCTGCATGCACTAAGGGGAAAGGCTTCAGCAGGTAACTTTTTTTTTTCTTGTCAGTTGCTTCTTTATCTCTATTAGGTTGTCTCTGCATTGCTGAATGTTAGCACTCACTGATCATTGCTCTATCATATCCCTCAGCGCAAGGAACTCAGTCCACACTGTACTGAGTGAGGAAAGTTGTAAATTAAACACATCGGCGTAGCATTGGCTTGACTGGAAACTGTCACGTACCTTGGTGACTGTGACACTTGGGGATGACAGTAATGTAAGTAGTGTAAAAACGTTCATAGTCAACCACACATCAGTATGGAGTTTTCCCTGTGATGCTGCAGGTAGATCAGGATGCTCTGCAGTGCCTCACACAGGAGAGCACGGGCAGGGGGCTTTGGAATATTAACATGAGCATTTTTGTTATTTGTTTGCAAGGAGCTGAATGTCAGAACTGAAATGTCGCAGGCTGGAGTGAGCTCACCCTGCCCACCCTTGCTGGGGAGTTCTTTCATGACCACGCTGCCTGTGTGCTGCCTTTCTGCTCTGCCCTGCCTGGGGTACGAGCGTCCTGAGTCACAGCTCTGCTGTGCACAGTGAGGAGCTCTGGGGCCCATGGGTATGGAGAAGGGGGCAGGGGATGGGGCAAACCAGTGGAGTGCACAGGATGAAGCCACGCCAAACTTCATTTTTTTTTGCTTCAGCTTATTTTAGTAATGCAAGTTAGAGCTGCCTATTTGCACCACCCTTCTGTCCTCAAAAGTTTTAGCTTCTGCCAGGGTTAGAGAGCAGAGTGTCATCTGGTATTTTTCCTTATTGGACTTGGAATGCTCTAATTAGTATGTTTATTGTCTCTCTATACTCAAAACCAAAAAGAGGTAGGAGAATATCTGCCTGGAAACATTCCTTTTTTTGAAATAACATTCTTCTTCTGCAGTGTTGCCCATAGTGAACTCTATTAAGAGTAGCATAGAATGAAACTTTTCACAATGCTCATTTGGGGATGCCTGTACCTCAGCAGCAGTTGAAGGGGCACGTCAAACATTTGCAACTGTTGGGAAAGGAATACTGACCAAAACTGAAAATGTCACTATGCCACTGCACAGATCTATGATTCACATACACTTTGATTGCTGCGTGCAGTTCCCCTCATTTCTAAAGGATGTATTAAACCTGGAAAAGGTTCAGAGAAGGGCAGCAAGTATAAAAGCGTTACCATAGATAGGGAATAACTTCTGTATGAGTGACTCAGGACTCTGTCTTTTCAGCCTGGAGGAGAGGAGAGGTGGGTACGCAATGTCTGTGTCTCTGGGGCATCCGTGTAAACTGCCTGTTCCCTGCTGGCAATATGTGAAGCCAGAATCTGCCAGCCCAGGATGAAGTAGATTATTTGACTGCTTGCTTTCTTCTCTTGTTCTGGGTTGCTGTTAGGAAACCCTGAAGTCTGTCTGAGATGCTGGAGCAGCTGGAGTACAGTTCATGGTTTTGCATAAGTCCTGTAGAAGTGCATGGCTTCCTACTGTTATAACAAGTTCTTTGGCCGCTTGGAAAGAGAGGTTATGAATATGAATTGTAGAGATGTCTGGAGGCAACGTGACCAGTGGCTTTTTTTTTTTTTTTTTTTTTTTTACCTGCCAGTTCTTTTCCTTTTTTGTTTTAAATTGTGCTGATAAGTCCTCACAAGCAATTATACCTGTGTGTGTCTAGTGTAAACAAAATGGAGGATCAATGAGCTGGAACAGAAGGTCAACAGAGACAGAGTTATCTTTTCTGCATCTTTCGGATATTATTGTTTCTGGTTCACAAGGGAGATTAGTTGATGCTGTAATCAGCAGTGAGCTCCTCATTGCCTTCTATTACCAGTCCTTCACAGCAAAGATTTTCTTGTTTATTTCTCTTTTTATTATTATAATCTACATTTTTCAGCTTATGACTTGGGAGGTTTGAATCTCCAAAGGTTCATGACCACTTTTGCAGCGTGGCCTGTCTCTCAGAAGTGCTGAGAATTAGCACCTGCTCTTGCGTTCAGTGAGAATTTTTTATTGAACTTCTTTCGGAAATTTCTTTCTGAATTTCTTTCAGAAATGATGTTACTCTGCAGAAGTTAGGATGCCTTCCATCACTGCAGCATGCTCTGTTTATTAAACAGCATTTTTCCTGCAGGGAACGTACGTAGAAGTTACCCACAAACCTGTATCTTGTGGTGTAGCAAACGGCGTTCATTGCTTCAGTGGCCTGGTTGTAGGATGCTGGTCTCGCATCTGTTCAGGCAGATGTTGCAAGCCTGAGAAATGTGTCTCAAATTTTCCTCACTTTGAAAGATATCTCTGTATTCTGAAGAAAGTAAGGGCAGATGGCCCTGTGAAAATAAATTGCATGGGAAAGGACGCACACCTTCCCCTGTAGCAGCGCTTTTCTGTGGAGCGCTGCAGAGCTTGTGCAGGTGGGGTAAATCCAGCTCTCGTAGTCCACAGCCTTTGGGACAGTTGTAGCAAAGGTGTCACTGTCAGGACTGATCATAGGGGTCAGTGCTATGCTTGGATCCCCCTCTACCCCGCTGGCCCCAGTGCTCTCCAGTTGGTCCCTGTTGGTCTCAGTGACAGCATAGCTGAAGGACACCACGTGCCTGCCACCGGGCAGAAACAGCCGCCTGCATCATCCTGCGTGAGCCTTGTTTTGCTTTTGACAGGGCAGCCATCCTTCCTCCTGTCTGGGGTAAATAGCTCTTGCTCTGATTAATAAATATACAGTGAAGCCATCTGAACATCTGGGGGGGGGGGGGGAACTTTTTTCCCCGGGTGTTAATTTATTTCCCCCCCTGCATCCCTGCTCTTAACAGCTTCAGTGAGCTGTCCCCTGTCCCTCCCCTTCCCCATGTGTCTGTAGCAGCTCTCCCTGGGTAGCTGCAAGTTGCTCTTTCTTCTCATCAGATGAATAAAACATCACGGCCTAATGTCATGATAAAACCTGCCTGGCTGTGCTTTTTTAGACTTGTTTGTTTGTTTATTTATCTATGGCATGCAGCAGTAATATAATTCAAGTGGTATACTGAAGTCTGATGTTATGAAGTTAAATATATGGGTGTTGTTTTTTCCTTATTAACCAGCTTCAGAATTCTGCTGGGAAATATTACAGCATGTATTTTATTATTCAAGATGATGCTGATGTAGAAGTTTCCTGACTCATCTTTCACTATTTCTCTGACACTTATGGAATTTCTTGCCTGTAGCTAGTGTGATACAGAATTATTGTTACAATATATTAGATTATAGTTGTTGTAAACCAGTGGTATTTTTTTGATCAATAGCTTAACTCATGGTCTCTATCAGAATGGGTGAGTCTGTGCTTTTAGGTTTTGAAATGCTGAACACCATCATTCAAAAGGAGAGTGTTTTCCTGAAAGAAACAAAAGTATATTTAAGATACAGAAGTGCCTTCATCTTCCCATTTGAGCTAATGTGAAATTTTTGCACCTAGTCTAACGGGAAGAGAATGGGTAGGGTGATGGACGAGTACACAAACTTTTGTGATCACCTACTTTTGTATCTGTGGAAGACTGTTAAGTTCCTGAGGGGAAATATCTCATTTATGTCTCTGTTGAAAGCATTTAATCTCAGATACAATGAATGAGTGGGTTTCTCAGGATGTTCTTATTTTCATCAACAAAAGGAAACCATAGTTAGTCCTGGGAAAGGTAGTCTGACCCAGAAGCCTAGCCCATAGTGGAGAGCAGGATGATGAATCTGGTAGATAGCTGACTAGCTTAACAGGGGTTTTTACATGAGAGTAAAGCTAATGCAAAGTGGAATTTCCTCTGGTTCCCAAGTGCAGGAAGTATATATGTTGTTAATGGTTTGGATTAGCATATTTTGATTTTTGTCTGAAAAACTGACATGTTTTTGGAAATTTTTTCTCTTCCCCTCTCCAAATGTTATCATCAGCTCCACTGGACTTCTATTCGTGTGCGTCTAAGTCGTGACAAAATGCAGAGAATGGGTTTGAGATCTTTCTGAAATCAATGAAAACATCCTGTTGATTGTAAGGATGCTGATGCTGCACTTGTACATCTCTCTACATCTTATACCAAGCAGTCACATACTTTTCTCAGCTATTGTCTCTAATTTGCTTGTCCCTGGATCTTTTCCTGGTTCTTTG
>NW_010130703.1:0-813 GCF_000699245.1 Pterocles gutturalis | reverse complement strand
ATATATATATGTGTGCATATATATATATATATATGACAAAAGGCAGGATTTGGTCCTAAATATGTAAAGGTCGTTTACCAAAAGAATGGTGTTACTTTTTTTGGAAATGTACACTTGAACCAACACGTGGGACAAAGCAGAGCAACCACTGGTGAGGCTGAGCGGGGTCTTGCCTTGCTTCCAAAATCATTAGGACACGATAGCTCTTGAGGAAGATTCCCCAGATCCCCGTATTAAAGTTAAAGCAGAGGCACCAGAGTGCCATCCTTTTTGCTGGGTGCAAGCCTTGCTCTTTATGTACACATCAAGTTGTGGTTTTTAGTAATGTTAGACTTTGAAAGCATTTTAACTTATAACATTTTTCTGTAAGCAGCAGAGGTGTTTAAACTGAGGTCAAGCAAGCAAGCGAAGTGCCGTGATGGTTTTGTGGGACCAGGTCCAATTTGATAGGAACAACAAAATGACTAAGCATGTGCTAAGCTTTATTGCTACTCAGTGCATTATCACTTCAGTTGTGTCAGTGTTTCCATTCTAAATACCTCTTCTCAGGGGAACTCAGCTGTACATCTCATTTGGGGCTGGAAAATTCCATTTAGAGAATGGTATTAATTATTTAAAAATACACATTTGCTTTTTAGGTCAAGATTTTCAAAGTAGTGATTTGCAGTGCTCACTATGAGACAGTTCGGAAAGGCCTGATTTTCAGGTGGTCACTGGAGATAGGCAGCTAATCAGAAAAACAATAATCCTCTCTCTCTGCCCACCCCATTTCCAGATGTACCTTCTCTAGTTAAATTTCTGAAATATTCATAT
>NW_010130702.1:9352-69395 GCF_000699245.1 Pterocles gutturalis | reverse complement strand
CTTCTCTGGCACTTTGTCTTTCTGCAGATTTAGCTTTGGAAATACTTTTTCTCTCTTTTTAAAAATATGCCCATTTTACAGAATCCTCTTCAAGTAAACAAATTGGAAATTCACAGTGGCTTGAATGCATCCAAGATCCATCTTTCTTTGAGGCCACAGGGATACTGATTAAAAGATTTTTCAGTGCAAAAAAAGATAGGCATTGTTGCCTGAATTCAATGAACAAAGCTAACTGAGAAGTCAGCTGTTGCCTCAACCTCATATGTGTATCAGATGCTAGAGGGGAACGAAGCTGACATTCCCACAGAAGACAGCTCCAGGGAAATCTCAAGGAAGGATTGCCAAATGCCAGGCTCCTTTGCTGAAAGCTTCCACTCTGCCTCATGAATCCAGACTATAAAATTTGGATACAGAAACACTTGTCTCATTTTATGAGAGGAATCCCAAGTTACTTGCAGAGTATTTACTCAAATCAATGGCCTTTGAATTCAAAGTGCCGTTGTGTGTTTGCATTCATGCAGCATACTGTGGCTCTCCAGCTGCATGTGAAGTCTTCCACAGAGAGTGAGAATCTGAGTTTCCAGAGAAATTAATTTCAGGGGAAGTTAGTCCTCTCCTCCAATCCCTCACCAGTGCCTGCTCCCCCTTAATGCAACTCCCAGTTGCTCACATTCCTCAAATCTAAATACAATTTTAAAAATAAATAGAATTTATTAACAACAACTAATATAAAGTAAAACATTAATACCACAAATTGGTATTGTTAATGTCGTTAGTACACATTAGAGTGCTATGAAATTCCAGATATACAAAATTAGGAGCTTCCCATGCAAATAAAGAAAGGCAACTGGAGCTGGACCGTATGTTACCAAAGCCAGAGATGCAAAGCAGATTTCATAAGGTAGATCCTCCCTTGCTTCCTTTATTGCATGATTTTTTTTTCCTTGTCTTTTCTCATCATCTGAGAACTCATACAAGAGTTTTTGTCTTGACAAACCGTTCCATGGTGGCCAAGATGGGGCTGTGTCAACTCTTTCACTCTCTCATTCAAACTCTCCTCCTTCTATACTGCTATTGCCAGTGCCTTTGCTCTGGCCAAGTGTTACAGGTCCCTGGGGCTCTGGCTCCAAGGTGAGTTGTTCTGTCTGTAGAAACACTAGCAGGTTTAGTTTATCCCTTCCTGCCTCTGTCTCCACACTGTTTCATGACTTAGTACAAATAGTTTTGCTTTTAACTTGTTTTGTTTTTTCTCCTCATCCTCCTTATCTAATTATTTCTCCAGTGCCTGTCATGCTATTTTCATCAGAAGGATGTTTCTTTCAGCAGGCTAGCTTTTGACTCCTTAAAGTGGTATGTCTAGCTCAGCACTCCTGGCTGTACCAGGCAGCAGGTTTGGGTTAAAGAAAGGGTTTTCTATCAGTTCAAATTCATTAGGATTTCTCTGCATTTTTTTTGTTTTTCTTTCTCCTCTCAATTATTCCTATGCAAACATACACTTATGTTTGCTTCACATTCAGTGTGGTGGTATCTTAAACTTTCTAATTTAACCTGTTATTTCCAGGCAGCAAACTCTGTACTACTCCACTCACCTAGGGACATAGATTACTCTTCATCTCTCCTGTGCTCTTTCTATAGCTCCTTGTAGATCTAGGCTTTCTCCGGTAAAGAGTGAAAATGCTCTAGTGTTGGGGAGTATTTTGTTGGGGTGTGCTGTTGTGGGCAAATATCTGTTATGTGACTATGAAGGACTCTACAACCCAGTTATATCTTTTTTTAGTACTATCTTCTTAAGGAAACATAGAATTTTTAAGCACAGTGTCTTTGGAGAAAAGCTGCTCTGTGCATGATATATCTTCTCTCCCCTTTGTTACTTGCTCTGAAAATAAGTACAAAGACTATTGGGCAGTCAATTTTCACAGAGGATGCCATATAAAATAAAATTGTATTATATGGTAAAATAAAAGATAACCCCCATATTTTGCTGATCCCACCATTCTGTCCAAATGAGTAATTTCTAAAAACTCAGGATATCACGATTTACCTGTCAATGCTAAATGAGGGGGGTTAATGAATTCCAACACAAAAATTCCTAGGGTGGTTGTACTAACAGCAAGTTGCATTAAAAGGACTATTTTCCTCTACAGGGATTTCAGTAAAGAGACAATGTTTATTTTTTCAGTGGAAAATTGATTGTAACTAAGAGGATACTTGGCTTGAAAGTGGGGAATTATCATATCATATGATTAAATGAAAGCTTACCTTGTTATAAGGTAACTAGACATATCCCAATAGAATTGAGACAATGTTTGATTAAGCCAGATTTTCCTACTTTGTATTCAAGGAACAAATTAAAGAATAATTGAGATCCTTTTCAGATCTTTTATAAGCTGAATATATAAAGCTGCAGCTCCAGGTGGCAAAGCAATTAGCTGATGAATAAAATCAACCACACTGTCATTTGTCAGATGTTTAAATTCTATAAGCCAGATAAATTAATGTGTTCTGTAAGCCAAATAAACGGTCACGCTCTTCATGTTACCACTCAATTCCCCTGGGAATGGGCCTGGGAACATGTTGATAAGAAAACCTAGGAACTGTCTCATCAGAAGGGTCATAATTAAGCTGCCTGGTTTTGCATGTCTAAAATAAATGTTCCCTTTCATTGAGAAGATGGCTGTAATGATGTGCTATGCTTTATCAAATGGGAAGATAAGAACTTGAATCAGAAGTTGTTACATGCCTCTCTTGAGTCTATCTGAAATGGTAACGTGGCTGCTCAGGCTGTTTGATAACCAAAGTCCATCCACCAGAGGCATGGCCTGAGCCAGATTTAAAGTTTTTAATGCTTTTAAGTGTTGGTTGGCAGAAATTTTCTTTTTCCATCCAATCCTGCTGTTGTAAGTGATTTTGCAAGTGTTTAGTTCTTTACAGCTTTGGTAACAGGAAGGAGATGGACTTTATTATTTGTGATGAGCCCCCAGACAGAGAAAACATAAATTCTGGATTATTTTGGTGTTTGTTTGCTGAGGGAAGAAGGATATGATCAAACAGCAACATTTTCTTACAACTCCATGACCTAATATTTGGCTAGGTCTTTAGGATGGAGTTTGCCAGATGGACCCATGTGTATTAATCCTCTTCAAAGATACCTTTACCTTTTTTATTCTTTGCTACCAGTGTTGTGTTAGTCTCATCTTGGGTGCTTAGTGCACTTCACTAAAAAACTTGGGGTAAGTTCTTCAGGTGATTAGTAACACAAGTACGATTAAACGTCTGAGAGCTGGGTAAGAGTAGTCTTGCACTGCAGAGTTACTCACCTCTAGTGAAGTATTACTCTTCATAGTGATAGTGCAGTACTGGTGTATCTGTCTGTAACTTAGTGCCAGAATGCTTAATATCTGGTTTGAGACATGAACTGATGTCTGGGGATGTGTTTGCTTTCCCCTAGTATTTTATAGCCTGCTAGCTGTTTTACAACTAACAGGCAATACTGCTGTTCCTTCAAACTCCTCCTTATTTTCTAAAAAAAAGAATAAAAAACTGTAAAGAAATAATGCTCTGAAATGGGACATATATTCTGTTCTAGATGCTTGATTTTTGCTCAGGCAGTGATTATCGTGACTGAACGTGTTCCTCCTTTTATGTGTGATTACCTGAGTTAGTTTCTGAATGCTTCTGATTTTCAGATATAATGAAATAACAGAAGAGTTATCCTATGCCTAGGATGTAAGAAAACCTGGGAATGCACTGCTGACTATGGTGTGCAAAACTGCATGTTGAATCAGCTGTCATAAATCACTTGAGGCACAATGGGTGACCATTTGAAGTCCATTGAAGCCCAGCACTTCTACGTACAGATAGCAACTGACTTTGATTTGATCTTTCAGATCTGTCTGATGGCCTTAATCTCTTTAATGGTGAGCAAAGATCATTAATCCACATTGGAAATTGTATTTTTTAACTTATATTTAAACATCTAGTACTCCAGGCAACTAAAAGTAGCTGTAGGAGGTATTTATTTTGAGAACAGTGAGATGTTGGCAATCAGTGTAGAACAGCAAGTGAGCAAGTGTTGACAGACTTTATGGGTGCATTTCACAGAAATTTGGTAGAAATTTCAATGAACTTGTCAGTTCAGCATCTGTTCTGTGCAGCTCAGTCCAGCTCAGAGACTGAAGTCTCAGAACTTGCACTGGAAACCTTTATATCCTGTGATATGGAGAAAAGGAGGATTAAAACTACTTGGGCTGGTCTGAAAAAGGGGTTAGAAGAAGCTGTTGTGCGTAATGATCTTCATGCAGAAAATCTCTTGATGCAGAGGTTACATCTCAAGCCTTCCACTCACAACGCTTTGTACAAAGTGGCTTTCTGTGCAGACTTGTGCAAGTAGCAGAAGTCTTTCTGTGGAATTACTTTCAAGAGACACAGTTCAACTTCTGCTTTTTTGGCAATTTTTTTTTTTTTTTCCTGGGACACCTTGAAGACTAAAAGAGAAGATGAAGTGGCTTATTTAGAGCAGTATGTGTTGTTTCAAATTCCTGATCAGCTGAGAATGCAGAAAAAGCTCTCAAATCAAGCTGCTTGCTCACCCCAGAGAAGTGAGTGCCCTGGGGGAACAGTTTCACCAGCTGGCCCATAACATCTGACAAAACTAAAGAGACTTCTTGGGCTATTGAAACTCTGAAGAAGGGGAGTCTTGCAACCTCTGTATCATTGTAGCAGCAGTTTAGCGTGTCCTATACTGAACAGGAATGAGATGGGCAGGAATGAAGTTGTATAATGCTGGTGATGAGGTTAGATGTTAGTATCTGAAAAGGGGATGTAGTGTCCATCATTTTTTAATCAATAAACACCCAATAGCTAATTTCAGTGACCAGCAGCATTAAACTAGCTATATCATAATAAAGGTTCATGACAAGGAAACATTTAAGTAGATGAGAGCAGTGAGAAACTATTTTCTGGAAAGTGACTGAAAGATGTCTGAGGGATCGTGTACACTAGTAATTTTTATACATGTGTGTCATAGTTTTACCTGTATCTCGAAGACAGCTATGGCCCTCATAGCCCTGTTCCATGACACCACTCCCCTTTGAAGTAAGTGAGGCTACTGACATGGTTTAAGTTCTGCATTTGCTGAAGTACCTGCTGCCCTGGTGCCTTTATAACTGCTTCAGCTGTTGTGGTTGCTATTAACAGTGATGCTAAGATGGGATCTGAGCATCAGTGTGAATCAGACCATGTCCCAGAACCTGAAATAGTTAGAAAGTGGAAGGAAGGGAAAAGTGGGGTGACAGCTCAAGGTTATCCAAGAGGAAGTACAGAATAAGTGGTGTACAGCAGCCCTTTCTACTTGTCCTGTCCCTACTGTAATTCCTCTAACTAAAAATGCAACTGAAGTTCTGGGCCAAATCTCTCTCTTCTTCTGTTTTTACAAAATATGCCTCTTCTGTACTGGTGTGATTGGCAGCAAATCATGTCCATAGTCTCGATCTTTATTGAGCATTTCCAACAGCATGTACCTGGGACATAATGAATTATGAATAGTGACATGAGATTCTGAATATACAGATGTGATTTTTTTTTTTTTTTAAATTTTTTACATCTAGGGTAAACTGAAAACATACATTGTGAATAAAGATAGCCACAAAGTGAGGTCTTTAGTAAGTACCTTTGTTTGTGTTCTGTTTGGGTTGTATGTGAAAGATGTCTTGCTCGCAGGTTTAAAAGGAAATTTTTTGTTAGAAAGCTTAGCTATACTTGTAAGTAGATGGGAACAACACAGGACGTGGTCATCATCTCAGCATCAGTAATCACTGAGAAGAACAAATCTGTGGTTTTAAAATTGTCACAAATGTGAAAACATTTGGCCAGGTGTAAACAATCACCTCTCACAGGACTTACTGAATTAAAGATAAAAGCATAACAAGAGATATCCTCCCATCACAGGAAAGCAGTTATAAGAAAAAGATTACTTTGAATTTCTTGTTCATAAAAACAAGTGAGTGGAAAATCTTTGTTTGCCCGACATGGTTGCGTACAGTTGTGGATTTGTGGGTTTGAGGAAAGAGGGGAAAATGGGTGATAGCCCCCGTATTAGTATTTACTCATTTTTCGCATCTGGTCTCAGTCAGATGAGAGATCAAAAAATACTTTCAAGATCAAAAAATACTTTCAAGGCATGCCTAGCTTGAATCTTCTGACTTCTTGCATACATGTTAGTTGAGATAAACCTCTTGCTGAACATTTAAGAACCTGTTCAAGTACTTTGCTGAATCTGGACTTCATTGCCTTTACAAAAAGAACTGAAAACGGAGAATCCAGTTTCTCCACTTACACTATTTAGGAGCTGTGAAATGCTTTGGTGCCACTATAAAATATGACTTTTCAGGTCAGATATCCTACTTATGAGCTTGCAGTGTTCACTTGCTGAAGTTTTGCATATCTCTAACAGAAGACCAAATGTAAAATTTTGTCTGGTGCATGCTAAAATTATTGTCTTCCTGTATTTCTCTCTTCATTTGCCTTCTCTGTAACATTCAAGTATTTATAAGGACGTTCTAAATGTTCGGCTTGTGTGCAGTTTGAGGTGTGCACATAGCCAAAATCTGCTTTCTTCCCCCCAGGTGAATAACTCAAACATCACTAAAGAGTTTTCCCGCACTTTGGAAAAATGTCTTTTAAGCAATATTTTGATGATGTTTTGGAGGACAATTTAAGCCCCAAATGAAGGTTTTTATTTTTTTCTTCTCCTGCCCCCTGGAAGTTTTCTGCTACTGAAAAACTGTTTAACAGAAGCAGCAGTGCAGTTGTTACCAATTCAGTATTAAAAGATTTCAAGAAAACAAGGCCCTGTGTTATCGTATTAATAATATATTTGCATATATGTGTATGTCCTACAGGACAGAGAGTAATATACAGTGTGAGCGGAGGCAACAGAAATAGTATTTTCATGGGATGAGCAATTACATAGCTTACAAGTATCAGAGCAAAGCAGGAACCTCAGGGTAGTCTTCTGTAGTGAGAGATGATGCAGTAAATGGTTTATATTCATCTTTGTGTTGTGTGCTGTTTTTATAGATATCCTCTGTGCTTATATGACGATTAAAAGTGTACTTGTGTTCCATAGGAATGAAGCAGAAAGACTGCAGTCATGACAGATTGAGTTATGTGGTGTTGTGAAGTGCATTTCAGCAAATTGTTATGGCATTAAAGGATCCTTTCTTTTACTGCCTCAAATATTTTGCATATTGTATCCAATGTCAGAGCTGTTCCACAGCTGGTGGATTGTGGGGTTAGGCACAGTTCTGGGTTACCTCCACTTGAACTATGAAGCAGGTCATCTCCTCACTTTGTGCCACTGTTTTCAGAAAGAATATCAAGGCAAGCTCAGTCAAAAAATCACCAGCCAAAAGCTGTTTAGTTTCAGCTTAAGTTTTCAGCAGATTATTTATCGTGGGTGAATTTAAGAGAACTAAAGAATAGTTTTAACTAGGTTTAGGCATTCCAAGCAATTCCTACCTTGGCCATCCTTGCTTTTCTTTTTTTTTAGAGATGGTAAAGAATTCCAGTGTTGAGATTAAATAAGTTTGAATTGACTAGTTATGTCAATTTTAGAAGAAGGTGGAAAGGAGTAACTTAAGAAATGCTGATTTCTGTTGTTCTGTGTCACAGCTGTTACACGTCAGCAGTTTTTCATTGGAGCAAGGCTGTTGAAGGCTTTATTTCTTCACTGTGGGTTTTGCTCTTTGAGTTGTGACAAACCAGTTCCTTAAGGTGCTGCCTGCAAAAGAGGGTGCAAATGTCTCTCTTGGAAAAATGTATGCAAAGCTGTTTGGAGTAGGAAGCTGAGAGATTTGTGTGTTCATCCAAAAGGTCTGACAGGCACACAGAAATGTCTTGCAGTTACATGTTAGCACTTGTGGATTTGGCTGCTGGGTAGTGCTTGTATTAAGGGTTGCAGAGTATGCCAGGGGAGTTCACAGAATCATAGAATGGTTTGGGTTGGAAGGGACTTTAAAGATCATCTAGTTCCAACCCCCCTGCCATGGGCAGGGACACCTTCCACCAGACCAGGTTGCTCAAAGCCTCATCCAGCCTGGCCTTGAACACCTCCAGGGATGGGGCATCCACAGCTTCTCTGGGCAACCTGTTCCAGTGCCTCACCACCCTCACAGTAAAAAAACTTCCTCCTGATATCCAATCTAAATCTACCCTCTTTAAGCTTAAAGACGTCACCCCTCATCCTATCACTCCACTCCCTGATCAAGAGTGCCTCCCCATCTCTCCTGCAGCCCCCTTTAAGTAGTGGAAGGCTGCTGTCAGGTCTCCCCAGAGCCTTCTTTTCTCCAGGCTGAACAACCCCAATTCTTGCAGCCTGTCCTCATACGGGCGGGGCTCCAGCCCTCTGATCATCTTTGTGGCTCTCCTCTGGACTCACCCTAACAGGTCCATGTCCTTCCTGTGCTGGTACAGCTGGCAGGTAGTTGGCTTTTCTCCACTTGAACCTCTGCTTACCAGCAGCTTCTGTATATGCACAAGGATACAAAACCACTTCCCTGAATTCAGGTGGAATGTTTGGTGACAGCAATTCCCTGTACCAAAGGGAATGAAGGGATGCAGCTGTTCTATGTGCTTCGTGAGCATATTGCACTTAGAAGGAAAATGACTCTTCTCCAGCTCCCTGCCAGTTAGCACAGAGCTGAACCAGGGGAGGAGAGCAGCTGTGTTGTCCCCACAGGACATGTGTCCCACTGGTGGCTGCATACCTCTCCCCGCTGCCCTGACTCCCTGCTCCACCCCTCACTGTGTCCCATCACTAGTGTAGGCCCCTGGGTATCAAGTCCGAAATTGGCACGGCAAGAGAGGCAGTCTCCATTTAACAAGTGTGTGCGGTTCCCATATAACATCCTCCTTGTCCTGCCCGCTAAACTGTATAACAAATAATCTGTGGTGGCAATGGGATTAACACATTTGACCCTTAATGGCTCTGAAGGAATAATTGTGATGTCTCGGGTCAATAATTGTGTGAACTAAGGAGGATTTGCTTGATGCACCATAACATCTCCTTCAGAGCCATTCATCCCTTTTGAGGGCCTATGAACCATTTGAACTTTTAAGTCTGTGTTCATTATGCTCTGTCCTCTGTGTGCATGTGGTTAAAACCTGCTACGCATTAAATGTAAACTCTCCAGTATGTTGACAGATCCTCTGATTCAGTTCTAAGATACCACGTTTTCTGTCTGATTCACAAATATATTTTTTTAATTGAAATGAAGCCTGCAAGCAATCTGAGATGATACAGTAACAGGCTCTGGAGTAACTATTGCTTTCACAGTCTAATAGGAATTTCTGTCCCCTCTCACCTTCTCCGTGCTGAACTCACTTGCTGTATTCATATGAGCTGTCAGTCTGGTTTTCCACAGAAAAGGGAAAGGAGGGAGTTGGGCAGAGTTAGCTTTTGGGGTTTTGTTTGAGGTTTCCTCTGTAAAGCTTGTTTCTATATGGAATTATTTCTCTTTTAGGTCTCATTCACGCTCCCTGTCTCACCCCTTCTGTCTGCATGTTCACCAGACAAGGGCAAATAGCTTTTGAGTTTGACTTTAAGGATGGGAGGCCTTTCTGATGGAAGAGATTAAAAAATACCCTTAATCTGAAAAATAACAGCTATTTTAACCATCTGTTTGCAGATGTAGTTTGAGAATGAGAGAGAACAATTTAGATAATTCTGAAAATAATCCACTGAATTAATGTAGAATTAGCTGTGTAAAACTCAAATGCCATACATATACAGGAAATGCTATTGGTTTTAACACATAAAAGAACAAGCCTATCCAGCATACAATTATTTTCCAAGTCATTTTTCTATTGTAGCTGGCATTAATGGTTCTGAGTCCATAAAACCTTATATTGTATCTGTCACCACAGTTGATGTAAATGTGTATTATGGATTAAATACTTTGCAAATTAAGGACCTGATCCTGAAAGTGCTTTCTGCTGGGGTGGTATTTGGTGATCAATAGCCTTTGACTTCTCAGACTTCTCTCTCAGGAGGGAAATAATTGCACTCTTACTGGCCATGTTTGCAGCATTCGGGATTGGATCCTTGCAGGAATTGTGCCCGCTGTCTGTGATGTGTGAGAACAGCAGCCAAATGGCAAACGCTGCCCGACACAGGCTACATCTCCGGGTGCCAATGTGCAGCATTTCTTGTGGAAAATGATGCTGCCTCACTGCAGCAGGTGTAATGTAGCTCTCTGTCCCATGGGTGAAGCAGATGAGCCCTCTGATGTCAGTGTCTGAGGAGGTCTTCTCAGTGGGTGCAGAATTATTTCTTTACTTCTGGTGTGAAATGGTTAGCCACGTGTTAATTGCCAAGCTTTGGGTGGCTGAATGCGCCACTAGTCAAGGGAACTTTGTGCTGGCACTGATATTACAGTGGATCAAAAAAGTCTCTGCTTGAAACTTGCCATGGTCATTTTTATTTTGTCAAGTGTCAAGAGAATGCATAGTGCAGTCTAAGAAACATGAAGTTCCTGATTTATACAAGTGGGGGACCAAGAGTTTCTTTGCAGAACAGCGTTGTTTCAGCCTATTCTATTTTCCACAGAAACCACACGGGAGCAGTGTGGTCTAGCCTTTGAGAAACGCACTGCTAGTCCTTCCTCTGATGACTGAACTTATCTGTCAGAGGATGTCTCAGTCTGAGATATAAGAACACAAAACTGATGACAAGTAAAATATTTCACAGAATATCCATCTTTCACCTTGCAAATACTCCTTTGTGAGAAATCAGATTGTCAGTAAGGGCTACTCAGAATACTTACTATATTGAATGAAATAAAGAATAAAGACTGTTTTTTTGTGCTGCTACATTCCATGATTGAATAATATGAAGTAAAAAAGAAGAAAAAAATCCTGCGATTATGATGAGTCCATTAGCTATAATCAACTCATAAATGGAAGACACCAATATTTCATTTCATATCTCTGACAAGATGTCATTACCAAGAAAAAGAAAAAAAAACCTACCTTGGGAAAACGCTTCAAGAGCCTTTGGGTGAAGATATGGGTGCAAATGTTTAAATGTTACAGGTTTTGTGCATACTTAAAATTTTGAAATTATTTCAGATTGAGAATCTCTATGCAGGCTTTGCATCTTAATTTATAACTTTCTTGTCAAAGGTATGCACTGCATCCTTTCTGAAAGGTTGGGTATAAGGACAGCATAGAGGGAAAGGTCTTTGTAGTATCTGGTACTCCTAGAAAAAGAGAAGCGAAGGGTTGCTGTTGCATTTGGCCTCATCGTGTGGGATCATAAGATGGGAGCACCACAGTGTGCTGCAGGGGAAGACTCCATTGCTAGATCCAGAAGCACAGATCATTTGCCTGGGGCTTGTTACAGAGAATGAAAGATCTCTCCTGTCCAGACAGCCCTGGGGCTAATCCTTTTCTTTTCTGTCTATGTAGGTGTTCGCCTAGAGGAACCCAACACTCAAACTCCTGGCAACACCTACACAGGCCTTCCAGAAGAAACAAGCCTACAAGCCAAAAATAAAGTGTAGAAAATAGACTTGGAGGTGTTTGCTGCTGTGTTCTCCCTGCCTGGGGGAAGGTAGACTAGAGCATTGGTCAAGAAGGCTTTCACTGGGCGAACTTGGGACCAAATGGCAGGTCTGAGGATTTGCAGGTATTTGCTGGTTTAGTCTTAGGGAACATTATGGAAACACTAGTGTAGGCATCATAGATTTGACTTCCACCTGGACTGAAATTTCAGTCATAGAGTACGTTTTTGTTTTTAGACTTTTTGTTTTGTTACTTGCTGTTCCTCAAAGCCTGAAACAATGGAGTAGAGTGACATTCATGGAGAGCTACTCTAATAGGCACCTCATCTGGACCACCTGATCCTGAGTACTCAGCAAATACCAGAATCGACAGAACTGCACACTTTGTTCTTGCTGTATTTCCCTCCTCCCAAAAGCAGTGAACAAGGTGAATGATTCTTTACTGAGATGAGGGAGTTTATTTCAATGGTCCCTAGTCCCTCTTTGTTTATGTATAGAAAGGAAGGCCTCCTGTTGTTTTGATATGGCTGCTAAGATCACTTTTTAGGCTGGTGGTATTTGGCTAATGATAAAAAGGGCTGCAAAATCTGCTGTTTGATATTTTCTATAAGCCCTAGCTCCTGGAGTCAAGTGTGATGATGATGTTTTGTTTTGGATGCCCCCTTTATTAGAAAAAAAAAAAGGAGGAGGATTTTGTATCCAGGAAACTGTTTACTAGTAAGCATAAAAAAAATGGAAAACAAATAAAGATCTCCTAACAAATACACTGATGATTTTAAGTTAGTTTCACAGTTCTCAGGGCAGATTGAAGGCTGAAGTGAGTAATACTGGCTGAAGGCTCTCCTTCTTTTGTACCCTGAAAAACAAATCAGGACCTCTATTTCTTTGGCCAGATGATAATGCTGAGTTGAGTACTAGAAGTGCAGCCAGTCAGGTGTCTAAAATCTTCACCTATATAAAGACAATGACCTATAGATGTTTGCTGTAATGTTAACTTTAAGAGAAACCGTTGTGCTTTCAGGCTGCTGTCAGATATCAGTAGGGTGGAATCACAAACTGGGGCTTTTCTGTCCACACAGCCATGACTAAGCCATAGCTCCCTGCTGGAGGCTGAGGGAGAAGGAAAGAATGTCTCAGACCTGTACAGGAAAGACCAGTGAAAATTCAAAAAGGAGGAAAAAGTTGAGAAACTTCCAAAAAGGCTCTAGATGACATATGGTACTTTTCTGAGCTGAGACAGACTGATTCCTTAGGAAATAAAATGAATGATACCACCAAACCTGTTTCACTCAAGAGATGCAAAATGATAACATCCATGGGATGCCGTGGGGTTGCTCCAAAAAATGAAGTACAGTCTGTCAGTCCTCTCAGAACTTGATCCCCTCTCATGATAATGTTGCAAACATCGTCTCCTCTGACCACAGCATTAAATTATACTTGTCAAAGCACTAGATCCCAATCCAGCAGTTTTGATGCGGCTGGTTAAATTCTGATATGCAAAGTACATTAGGGAATTTGCAGCACCTGTTCCTGTTTCCAAAACTTTGAAGAAATATCAATATATTTTTGAAACAAGCAACTAAATAAAATTATTTCATTTGCAAAAGGAGCAGTGGTGGCATATAAAAGAGTTAAAATATCGACAATTCTAATTCAGGAGATTATAAATTCAGAATTGAGATTCTAAATTGGAAGATGCAGAATTCAGATTTCTCCTGATTAAGGAGAATCTTTCTACTGAAGAGGAAGTCTTCAGAACATCGTAGTGGTGCCCCTGTTCAGAACAGGACTTGCACAAAAGCCTGGCTTGAACTGAGATCCTATGATCAGTATTTAAAATACCTGCTTGCAATAAATACACTTGCATTACTCAGGAGTGCTACCTGGGGTGGTTCAGCTTGCGTACAATTCTGGCCAATTTTTGTCAGGTTCTCACAAAATGTATTCTTTCAATAGTCCCCTCTCCCCTGCCCCCCACTCCCTTTCGAAAGAAATAATTCACTTTATTAATTTCTTCCTTGCTGTTCTCAAAGTGAATCTCCAGGAAAACACCAATCCCATCAGTCCGACACTTACAAAGAAAGCAGTGCAAGGTGCATTGTGTTGACTAAATTTTGCTGCTGGGCTGCTATTTTGTGGTTCAAGAAGTCCCTGATAGTTTGACTCTACAAATGGAGCAGACTCTCAAAGCATATAACAAGAAGATCATTGCAAGACAGCAAGAGTTTCTTCAAGGAAAGGAGCCTCTGTCATTTCAAAAGCACAATATTATCTTAAAAATGATAAGAAAAGATACGATCACTGAGAATACACAGGAGATATGATGTTTCATTAAATGTAGATTACAGTGATCTTTGTCACCTTACATTTAGAAACAAGGCAGGGAATCAGCACATAGTAATTTAATAAAGATAGTGTGAAATCCTTAGTGTGTGACCTCATCTACCCATTTTTTGGCTAAAGCTCAAGGTTGCTGGCGAGATACTTGAATGGGACCATACTATTTTTCCTCTCTAATTTCTAAGTATTGTGCTAGTGTCAAATGCAAAGAAACTTGTCCAGGATTAGTAAGATCTTGATTAATTTATTTCCATACAAAAATATCCTCTTGCTCATATTTTAATGAAATGAAAATCATGTTAAATAATTTATGAAGAACATGGAAGCCGTGCAAAACACAAGACTCAATATTTTAAGGGTTGAATCTTCATTTTGTTGAAATTGGCATAAATCCACCAAAATCAATGGAGGTATCTAGATTTACACCAGCTGAAAGGGTCTGCTCTCAATTTTCTTCACAGTTTTTATGGCATTTTTCCAGCCTGAAAACAAATAGTGAAAAATAATATACTGCAGTGTTATTAGACTGTGTATATCTCAGTTGGCATCAAGAAAATAGCTGCATAAACACATATAATATAGGTGTGATAATCAAAGGTGAGAAGGGAGAAGGTGTCCCTATGTACCTTATTAATTTTGACTGTCTCTGAAGTCTCAGTCCATGGTTGAATATCGCACTTTGAGCAAAACGCATGGGCCTAACAGCATATGGCTAATGCAGCTCCCCGAGCAGGGGTTCTGGCTTTCGTTCAAGTGGGATCCCTTGTGGACAGTGGCAGAGTTGAAGGCAAGGGAAATCAATCCAGCTGAGTCTGCTGGCAGAGAAGGTGTTTGGAGCCATGAAACTTCCTCATAAGCAAAGCAAGGACACTGAGTGCTCATGATGTGTTTTAAACTTCGAAGGTTGTGGGAGAAGTGGAAGGGATCTCAGAAGCACTTGCAAAGATGAAGAGATTGTGGGAACAGAGGGGCAGGCTTTGGTAACAGGTTTGGTGTAACTGTAAGGCTGTCTAAGCAAGAAGGGAGCCAGCTGAAGAAAGGGAGATGGAGAGACTATGTGAGTCAGAGAAGACAACATATGTAAAGGAAGAAAGTTCTTGAACTACTAAGATGACTTTGACCTACACTTGAAAATTGGTGGAGGCACAGAAGTAGTATTGCCTGGGTCTGTAGATAAAGTGAAGAGGCACGTGGCTTTTGCAGCCATTGCAAATGAGCATGTGTAACTCGCTTCGACTGTGCATTCCTTGGGAGGCCAGCTGTTCAGCCGGAGCATCCGTGAGGTTGGGAAAGAGCATTTCTCCACTAATGGGACATCAGGGGTGTCAGCATTGGTGTGGGGAGCAGAAAGTAGCTGGACTTTAGGGCCCTATTTCTTTGACAGAATAACAGATGCCTGTCCACAAAGTGCTTCAGAGAGGCCACAGAAAGAGCATTTGTTACAGCCAGCTCAGATGGAGGGAAGTGAAAAGCACACAGGGCCATGTGGGATGGGACCCAAGTGCAGCAACCTCAAAGGAACTTAGTAGTGAAAGTCTTCCAAGGCTGTGTGGGAAATGATCAGCTATGGTTCAGGGAATGGACTAAGACGTGAGAAATCTGTGTTCAGTTCCTGGTTTAGTTCCTCTTCAACAAGTCACTTCATTCTTGCTGTAGTATGCTTCTCCATCTGCAGTGTGAAGGTAAATCCTTTTCTTAGATTGCAAGCTCTTTTTTTTTCCTTTACAACGGGTGTCAGGCCCCATGTCTCTCCAACGGATCCCTTAGTCTTACTGTCATACAAATCACTAATGTCAGTTACTGAGGGTCAGTTATAACATGAACTGCAGGAAATAAGCCTTTGGAACAAGTATTTCTGTGCTGCAGTTTTTCTAATCCTGAACTGGTTTGTGGCCCTCTTGATGCTGGTCCAATGCAGTGGAAAAGGCGAAGGGGCCATCGTGTTTGTGGGTCACCTGCTTTTCTTGTATATGGGTAGACTCTTGACAGGAAAGGATATGACAATGAATGGTCAGAGTAATGAAGACCTTTGAAATGCTTTACTTCTTGTGTTTGTTTCACCTCAACAGTGGTTGTCTTCCTAAATATAATTCTGATTGAAACCTGGTCTCCTTCCCTCTTTTCAAATCTGTCCTTTCAGATGACACTATTTCACGTAACAGCAGATGAGTTTTTCTTGTGTTAGATATTGGAGAAACGTATTCATAGCACAGTGGCAAGACAGACTGAAATATGCCTTGTAACAGGGAAAATTCCTTACATAATTTCATTTTGTAAGTAGAATAGGACTTGTGAGAGGATCATGAGGATCTGTGGGAGGTGACACTACTGACTTCCCACACTTTAATTAAGCTTATTTCCAAAATAAGGTAGGAAGCCTAGCTGAAAATGACCAATTGCATATACTTGTGTTGCTGACCTTACTGAAGTCTGCTGAGATGGGTGACAAATAACATTTCTCAGTAGTGTGTCATTTACTTATTTTTTTTTTTTCCTCCTCTTACTCCTCTATGGCTGGAGTTAATTTTATTCCTGTATTTCATGCTGGTCTCTCTTCCCCACTGGGAGACAATTACCCAACAAATCCTTGCCTGTCCACTCCTGACCTGACCCTGTGGAGCACAAGTACTCTTAGAGCATCCACCCACCCAGGTCGTTGGACAGTGGGCTTACCACTGATGTGCTCCTGCGTGCCCTTAGGGGGAGTGAGTTGGAATTACCAAGTCTTAGGTTTCTGTTAGTCTGTGGCTTGTTGAAGGGTTGACAGTGACTTGGAAGTTTTGCACTGTGACCCTGAGGATCTCTGTTCCATCTTTCATGCTTTTTCCAAAAAGTGAACTGAAGCACAGACTACACGTTTAACCTGTTTTTTCTTAAGAAGCTCTGAATGGAAGGGAAGGTAGCTGGTGGGTATTTTTATCGGTGCTCTACTCCAAAGCACATCTGTGTTTTTTTTCCCTTTGTAGCATACCACTGTCTGTTTCAGCAAGTATTTTCTTCTGTTAATACCTACATTAAGCTGCTTCAAAAATAACACTCTTGGTGTAGAAATTAATATAATTCCTTGGTACAAGTAAGTGAAACCTGGTAGTACAAGATTTTAGTGACTTTAAATGGACCTCTTTACATAGATTTGTCTGTGTGCATGCAAGTGCATGCGTGTAAAATCACACTTTTACATGGCTGAAATCTTCAATTTGCTTAAATAAATGGGGGAAAGCATTTAATGCTTTATTTTAATCAGTGACTTCATCTGAAACAGGTCATCATTAGTTCTATGATTTTAATTGTATTAAGACTCCTACTATAACCTATTGTTTTATTGTGTTAGTCAATTAACCCGTGGGTCATGGGGCAGGAGTTGAAAGCCTGTTCTTCCTTCTATCGCAAGTAATTTAAATATAGTGCTCATTGTAGATTTAGGATTTTTCAAATCATTGTAGTCTAAGGTGAATCTTTTGTCTCTTAAACTTTAAGGGCTATGAAAATGTGACTCCCAGGCTTCCTGTTAGCTTGAAGTCTTTTTGGTTTGAAATACTCAGGGTGGCAAAATAGCTTCAGAAACTACTTTTGGTGCTAAGTATCTGTGGCCACACACTTTGATCTGGGTAGAACAGTTGTGAGTGGCTGTGTTTTATGCTTAGGATTTCCAGCACGTCACCGTTAATCAAATGTTCTGACAGGACTCTATGAGGAGGCTGATACATGCTCTGCTTTCTAAAATGTAGATCTGGCACACCCCCATCACAGCCCAAGATGCAGAGATGTTCACCAGTGGCTTTTCTGGCGGTATTATATGGAAGGCCCTTGGACATCACCAGTAACAATGGCAATATAACCTCAAAGATAAGTGTCAGGCCAGATGAACAGAGGTGTTTGTCAGCTTCTTAGAAATATTGCAACATTTGCAAAAGGAACTAGGGATTCTTGATTCTTATTTTTTACTCTGGATAAACTGGAGTTTAGACACTCCAACTTCCTATTGGGATTGTATGAGTTAGGGTCTTAATATAGAGGGGTGAAGACAGGAACAGACTTTTACACTTGACTTCCTTTTCCATGTTGAGAGTATCTTAATTTTCTTAAGCTCCAGGAGGCACATCATAAGAGACTGTACCACCCTGAGCAGATGCAAGCAGGTAGGTCAGGGTGGAAGTGGATGAGTGATCCTGCTCTGTTCTTACTGATGATCAGGAGTAGGACCTGTTGTGCATGCTGATTCTGAATTCTGAGGGAGATGGTTACTGTGTCAGTGGGGAGGAAGGACCTCAGTGTCAAATGCCATGCAGCAAACAAACCTGGTGGCCTTTTATGATGGAGTTACAGCATCAGTGGACAAAGGAAGAGCAACTGATGTCATCTACCTGGACTTCTGCAAAGTGTTTGACACTGTCCTGCACAACATCTTGGTGGCCAAATTGGAAAAATAGGGATTTGATGGATGGACCACCCACTGGATAACGAATTGGCTGGATGGTCACACTCAGAGAGTTGCAGTCAACGGCTCAGTGTCTGAATGGAGACTGGTGACAAGTGGCATTCCTCAGGGATCAGGGGGGTTGGAAGTAGATGATCTCTAAGCTGCTTTCCAGCCCTAACCATTCTATGATTCTATGAAACCAGTGGAGAAAGGGTGAGAGAGCACGTGAGTCAACAAAACTAATACAGCTGAGCAGAGAAGTGAAGGTCTCACCTCCTTTTCTGCCTAATCAACTGCAGATGGTAGCAACTTGTAGTTATAACTAATGTAGTAGGGTACAGCACAGTATGGACAACTTGGCAGGACCGTAGCATTTGAAATTTATTACTCTTCCCCCTTCTCCATCATGCATCTCTTAAATGTTGAGTTAAAAATAGGAATGCCTGACCTGCTGCTAATACCTGGAGTCTCCAAGGGCTGGCCATCCATCTGTAGTGGTTCTGTGGTGTGTGTTTGAAGGGAGAAATGAAGTTTGGGGCATTGTCACATCTTGTCATACAAGTGTGTCTCCTGTATTTGTGATATGGCTGTGAAAATGTTGAATGGGCTTTGCAAGTATGGCAAGCAAATGATAATGCAGCTACTGCAAACTATGCTGTGTAGTTGGAGGGAAAGCGCATTCCCCATCTGGAAACTCTTGGAATCTTAAAAGCATGAGGTTGATGGCTGCAAGTTAATGGTGGTGCTGCGGAGGAGGCTTGGGGTTAAGCATGCAGTGTTAAAGTTCTGTGGAAGGAAGGTGGCAAATGTAGCTGTAATCTGTCTTTGCACTGTTTCATTTCTGACAGCTGCCTGGGGATCGTGTCAGCCCCCTACAGCAAGGTGGAGCCGCTTGAACAATTCCTGCCTGTTCTTTGCCTTCACAATAGTCCTTTTCCATGAAGCAGCACTTTTGACCCTTTTATATCCCAGAGCTGTACAAAAGGGATGTCCCCACTATTAGGTTTTGCCCTGATGGTTCAGTCCTTCAAAAATGTTCCGTTTCCTTGGCTTACACTAGAATATTTGATAGCAATGATGTCTTGGTTTCATCTTGACTAGGAGGGTCATCTGAGTCTTGCACCCTGCCCCAAACCTAGTTCCTTTATTGGTGTCACTATAAATCTATTTTTACTTTGTTTTCTTGGGTATCCATCAGATCTATAACTGAATAAGCTTAAAGCAAAATAAGGCTGTTCCTAAGCAGGGGTACTACAATGACCTATATTTATAGTGTGGTTTGTCTGGACCTCATGAGTTAACCCCATCAAACTTGACTGCCATTCTAATCAGGATGAAGCCAGAAATGGCTATCATCACCGTGTCTGACCATCCTCCTTGAAATTATCATTTGCTAAAGCCCTGCTCAAATATTATAGGGAAGGGCATATTGAGAGGTTGCGTAAGAGGATTTATAAACCTTCCTAAGCCCATTCTTTCTTTTTGCTCTTTTATTTCACAGCCACGGCATCTGCCTTTCTTTTTTTCCAGGTCAAAATAAGTATTTCTTTCTCTTTAGCAGACACCTTAGCACAGCTTCAGCATTCATAGTCCAATCCTGTATCTGCTGAAGTCACTGATATCTAGGTGTGTAGAAGTGAGCCCTTCATGCCTTTCTTTCTCTTCTCTGCTCTGAACTTAACTCTTTAAACACAGTGCTCAGACTTCAATCTGAGTTATCCAGCCACTGTTTGCTCAAGGCACTTACCTCATCATCAAGTGATTTTACACCTCTCAGTCTAGGAATTTTTATGCCTCCAGCACTTTGTTTGAAGGGAGGAAGCACCCTTATCTTTGTATTACAGAGGGATAGCCAGCATTCAGAGAGACTTGCCCAAGGTTCCTCACATTCTCAGGGACTGGGAAGAGCAGAGCCTTTGGTATCTCACTGTGACTGTCTCCATCCTTGTCTTCTGCTCTACTCTGTGCCCTGTACTTGTGGGAGTAAATATTGTGAGGGAGGAACTTTGTATCTTCATAGAAGTGAGCGGTTGTTTCAAGCGATACGAGGAACAGGTATTCCAATGTACCCTTGTGAAGTACCATCATTCTAGCATATTGAATAATTTGGATAATTTGCATTGACTGCTACTACTGAGGAAAGAAAGTTAATCCATTGTCACTGAGGATATTACAGCATTGCACACATGATGAGGGAGAAAAGACCAGCAGTAAATAATGAAGCCACCTGGTAGCAAAAGTATGAAACAGAATATTCATTTTTCTTTGATGGGAATAAGAGATGACAAAAGTGAGGCTTTCTTCAGATTGTTTGTTTACTGAAAATTCATATCCACTGAGACCATATGTTAAATTCGCTCTCTGATGTTAGTGTTTGCCGGATGCATGTGGCCACTAGAGTACGTTCTTATGATCTTACCATTTATTTACCTTGATAAGAAACTCCAATTACTGTCAGAGATGCTTCTTGTTAACTATGGTAAGATCTCTTAGCTTCTAAGAGAGCGAATATGTACTCTTTACTCTGGGGCTACACTGAGCAGGATGTTAAGGAATGAAAATATCGGGCACTTTGGTGCAAATTAATTAAATATCTAAAGATAACAATGAAATGAAAATGGTTTGAAGAAGTTTGGGCTTTAGAGACAGATGAAATTTGGAAGAGAAAATAGTAGAGTTCAGTATTTGTCTTTTTGTTCAGGAAGCTTTCCAAAGCTTTAGCTTTTCTTTTACATAGCTGTAAAGTCTAGTGCTTCCAAAAGCTGAGGACCCATCACTTTTATTGGAGTGAATCCTTGGTGATTTAACAAATGCTCAGGCGGTTGGTGCTATGGTCCCTGTAGACATGCGGAGTGCCTGGAAGTTTTATGTTGTGAAAGTCCCCAGCTTCCAGTTGTCATTGTGATCTGAGGGCAGAATGCAACAGATGAGCAAAAAATAAGGGAAACTGAAACATGAGAGGTGAAGAAACAGGAATAGAAAAGTTTTGGTGCAAAAGTCATATAAGCCCCGTTGTGGGGTGGACCTCAACACTTTGCATCATTGACCTGATACGAGCCACTAAATTACATCCCTCAATAGTAGTTTGAGCTGTAAATCTTGCTGGCAACCCAGAATGCCTTCCTTCAAATCCTGACTGCTCAGTAATGGCAAATTATTTCTGAGAGGACCTTGTACTTCAGGAGCATGTTGTAGACTCCAGGAATTTAATAGTGTCATGTTGTCTCAAAAAAAAAAAAAATGCCTGTTGGCTCAAGAGGAGTGGCTGAAGATGAGCAACTCATGATTAAACATTGAGATGAGCAGGAAATGTAGATATAAAAATATTGACATAGTGGCTTTTTTTTTGTTTGATAAGAGATGGTTCTGAGTATCCTGAATTCCAAACTCAGTAATAAACAAAGACAGGATATTTAGATAAGAAAGAAGATCAGAAAAAGAGAAATATAACTACCAAAAGTATTTCATGTAAGTCTCTTTGGATCAATTTATCTATATAAGATAACTAATTTTTCAAACAAAATAAATTAATTAGATCTGCTATATTGCATCTTCAGAGGTCTCTATGGTGTTACACAGGCAATTCTTAATTTAAATTGTTAAGGAGGGAGGCTACTAGAACTATAATGTGGGTTGGAACAGGGAGAAAGCAGTTATGCTAAGAGATACTGCCATGCTGAAAGCAAGTTACTAAAGGAAGGTCTCATGAATGAGTTCTGGCACTGGATTTGGTTGAAGACTTTTCTTTAATAACGCTGGCATGAAAATTGGAGCATGCTCGTATTGATAGGGAAAAATGAGATGCACTGGCAATACAGAGAAGTCCTTAAATCTCCCATGGGAAAATAAAGATAACCGTGAGAAAGCAAGTGAAAGAAAAGGAATTAAATGTACTAGTGAAAAATGTGAAGTTACACTCATAAATATCCTATATCCATTGTAAACTCATAATTTAGAAGTAGATAAGTAGGAGGGAGACTGGAATGTAGTATTTGCTACGGGGTGATTGAAAAATGTGAAGTATCTCTGCAAATGGAGTTCTCGGATGAGAGAAAGGAGATCAACCCTCTGTAGATAACCCCCATGTGCCAATTCTTGTTACTAGTAACGAAAAACATTCGTCCCTGAAACAGCTTTAATAAGAGCAGGATATGCTTTCTGGGCCCTATGCCTACTACAAGGCCTCCAATACTGTCTTTAAGGATATGTCCATGTAGCCCACTTTTTGAAAGTAGTGTGGTGCTTTTATCTTTTTTAGCTGAAAAGCTAATAAATAGCTAATTCTGTCTTCATCCAGTTATTGCAGGTGTCTTGAATCCTGCTTCTGGAATGATGTAGTCAGAAATGATGACATTTATGGTCATGAGTGGTCTAGTCTTTTCTTGGATATTGGCTAACATTTTATGGTCCTGTGGCTGGATCAGCTCCTGTTATTATTATCACTGCTGGTTATGAAGCCGGCTCTTCACTGTTGAGTTGTAAAAAAGTTTTGAGATGGTGCTTTTCATTCCTTTTTTTAAAAAAAAAACAACTCTGAACAGTTGTAATGGGTAATTTTGTTCATCTTCCCAACAGTGCTCTTTTTTTTTTTTTGTCTCATGTCCTCTTGCTCAGCATCTTTCTTAAACAGCTGGTGGAGTTTGTGTGACCACTGTGACTCTAATAACATGCTGTTGCACATCGTCTTTATACCAGAGGTAACTGACTCTGTCTCCAGCTTTCTGCTTTGCCTGGGAAAGATCAGTACCTGGATGAAGGCCAGTTGGCTGTAACTGAAACCCTTCCACAAGAGATAAAAATGCCCAGGAATTTGACCATCCACAGAGCAAAAAAGCAAGATTTGCTGGCTTTCCCACAATCAGCCAACTTACTGTTAGTAGGGGGAAAGAGAGAAACTCTTACACTTGGTGCAAGAGTGATAGTTTCCTGGATAACGTGGTGATAATCATAGGATATTGATACCTAGAGCTGGAATTTTTATAAAGCTCGTCATTCTGTCTTCTACCCATCCAGGCAATGGGAGAAGTTGTATAGATTTCAGCAAAAACTTCCAAGTTACTTTGAAAAATTCCAGCCCAGGTTGAAAGAAAAACTGAATTTTTTTTGAAAAAGTGTTCCTTAGATATTCAAAGGGTAGGAAAAGCTTTGCTGTCCATGCTGAGTGAAATATTTCTGTAAGGTGACAGGTAAGAAAAATGCCAAAGTGCTTCTAATAATAATTAAAGCCGTTGCTAAGCTTTGCTGATTTCTTTTGTTAGCCTGAGCTTATTTGTGTGTTTGTTTTATTTATCGTAGAATATTGTAATAACAATATCGAAAGAATTTATGGTGTGGTATACTACTTTACTTTCATAAAAAAAAGTTACAGCAGATGCTTTGAATTTACTGCAGGTGGTGGCAAATATTTGCCATATTATAAGGTTACAATACTAGAGTGTCATGACTGTTATTTAGTAAATCAGTGCATGATTCAGGTGGTAATATCTATTAGCTGTGTCTGGCAAAGCTCTAGTGAAATAGCAAATAAGCCAAATACTCAGCCAGTTCGTGGTCTTGAAGCAAATTAGTTGTTTTTTCTTTGGAGAAACAAGATGTTTTTGTTAACTCTCTCATGTTCCCCTTCCCTACTTGTTTGTGAAGACTAGTCTAGCCCTGCAGGACTCCCATTTCCCCAGAAGTAATGTCTCAGCAAGAGCAGGACCACTGATGTGTGCTCATCAGGATCCCTCATTGGAGGGACCTAAGTTGTGCCATTTAATGAGAGCCTCACTGAATCAAATGCTGCCTTCTGCACCTGATTGCCTACCCGTACAGGTTTGTCCAGCGCAGGAGCACTCGGCATGCTTGTGAGGCTGGGCAACACGAGACATTTTTTTTTCTCAGGAGCTCAATGGAGCTGAGCTTTCTTCTTGAACACTAGCATGAGGTAGGGCATGCAGAAACCTGCACCTGAGACCCCACCTGGAGTACTGCACCCAGCTCTGGAGTCCTCAGCACAGGAAGGAAATGGACCTGTTGGAGCAAGTCCAGAGGAGGGCCACAAAGATGGTCAGAGAGCTGGAGCACCTCCCATACGAGGACAAGCTGAGAGAGTTGTTCAGCCTAGAGAAGGCTTCAGGAGAGATAGGGAGGCACTCTTTTTCAGGCAGTGTAGTGACAGGACGAGGGGTAATGGTTTTAAGTTGAAAGAGGGTAGATTTAGATTAGATATTAGGCAGAAATTTTTCACTGTGAGGGTGGTGAGGCACTGGAACAGGTTGCCCAGAGAAGCTGTGGATGTCCCATCCCTGGAGGTGTTCAAGGCCAGGTTGGATGAGGCTTTGAGCAACCTGGTCTAGTGGAAGGTGTCCCTGCCCATGGCAGGGGGGTTGGAACTAGATGACCTCTAAGGCCTCATCCAACCCAGACCATTTTATGATTCTATGATAATTTGAGATAGAAGGGGAGGGAAGTGGCTTTGTCACCTGTGACTGAGTAAATGAAAGTTTTGTGTGAGACTCATCAGTACAGTCTCAGAAAATATTGCATTTTGGTTGTCAGGGCCCTGAGTGCACTAGTGGGCCTTTAATGGCCCTGATCAGCTTCACCTGGGGCCTCCACCACACCCCCTAGCCCAGACGCATTATTTAAGCTCAGTCCCTGGCTAAGTTTCTTGGAGAAGAGTTGGTCTCCAGCTTAGCTTCAGCTGTGTTTCTTTCTGGCTGTGGGTACACTTTGATCCAGATCCTGATCTATGGGCTGACTTGCCAGCTTGGACTAGGATCTGTCTTGGCATCATGGACCTCCCTTGTGATTACTGGGCTGTGTCTACCTCAGCAGGTCTGATCCTGACTCTGACTTGTGCCCCCAGCCTGACCTTGGACCTGCCTCATCACTACAAGACCTTGGGTGACTGTGGCTGCTGTCCTGGGACTGCCCTGCTCACCTTGCTCAGGTATGGTGGGGCTGGACTCTTGCTGGTGAGGTCTCAGCCATGGGATCGCCCTCAGATCCTGGTTCTCTGTCCCTGAGGGAGAAGCTGCCTGTGTGGTGCTCCAATATTGGTCTAACTAGTCCTGCTTGTTAACAGTCACGCATATCTAAACTCTTCTGTGTCCATGGACTGAATATAAAATAGGTAAATACGAATGGGGTAGGTTCACATGTTTTCCTCTCGTCCCCCTGCCTGCAAGAAATGTGTGAGGAAGCCAAATGTGAAGAAAGTTGCCTTTATTCCCTCTTATCAGCAGTGCTGTTGCACATGGTGTTGAGCTTAAAATATGAAAGGACATTGCTGCACCCTGTCTGAAACCATGCGAGAGCCTGTTTGTGAGGTAATTCTGGAAGGGTTTGGAGCAGGAAGCACAGGCCCTCTTGTCAGATATCTAAGTCCCTGGGTAGTCTTGAGAGGTTTGAACAGCTCTGATAAGTAGCTAAACTTTTTCATGCTTTTATCCCAGCTGATTGGAACGTACAAGTTTCTTGGGAGCACAGAATGCATGGAAGATCTACTTGAGGTTATCAAGTTTGTCCCCTGAAAGGCATGATGGTTTCCCCAGGTGGGAGGTGCATCCACACAATCCAAGGATGACCAAAATATCTGCTTGTTGTGGAGCTTGATCGTGTAACTGTCAAAAATCACAAAATGTTTTCAGTTGGACACTGCAACAGGATAGGAATTGTCCTATTTTGCCAGTTTGATCTTATGTGTGGATATTCTGATGATTTTTGGTGTGCCGCTCTTAGAAAAGAGAGGTAAAAAGAGCGGACTAGAATACATTTGGGATAAGATCAGAGAAAATACTCCTACTTTAAATTAATAACTGTATAATTTGAGATATTGGAGCACTTGCAGCCATTTACTGAGCTCCTTTTGGGGGTAAGGGAATGTGTAAAAGTTAATCCAGTTCCACAAAAAGTAATCTTGTTATGAGTTAATACTAGCAATTTCTAGGTTAGTGGATATCTACAAGGAATTGTCCGATGTTTATGTTATCTAATACATGTCTATGATATGAGGGGAGTGGGATTTTTGATTCACTCCTCTTGCATATTTTTAACAGAACAATTGCCATTAAAAAATGTATACTTTAGAGAGTTTTAATTATGTTAATTATCACATATTTTGTTAATAACATTTTCTTTTGAAGATGCCCATTAGAGGTTTTAAAGTGTTAATTTACTAGAAAATCAAATGGGAATGCTGTTTGAAATTTCCTTTTAAATTAACTTTACTTACTTTTATGTCCTAATTAAACTGAGATAATAGTATTGGTGGAAATATTACAGAACTAGAAATTAGTGCTTAGATATTTTACTTAACACCAAGACTTTAATCTTAATGTAATGTATCTTTTGTTCTAATCAACATACAGCCTTTGCATTTAATTTGCTGAAGTGTTTTGATCAAAACATTAAAATAGGAACATTGATGCAAAGTAAAACTGTCTTCACAGATAGACCTCTGATATGCTGAGCTCCTTCTGGGTAATAGGTTTCCCCCTAGAGCATCTGTAATCTCTACTGGAAAAAGTGTTGAGGGTTATTTAGTATTTTAGCATTACCTCATCATGTATTAGGTAATACGCAGTGATCCCACTTAAACCAAACTTTCCATAGTGTTTGCAAATCAGTCTAGGATGTGTAACTCCCTTCAAGTTTGACTGCTGTAATGCTTGGTACCACCAAAGCCATGTAGTAGGATCTTTATGTTGGTGCACAGATAAGCTGTATTGATGTAGCTGTTTCTCTGCAGTAAAAGGAATGACTTTTCTATGTATTGTGTTTTTGTATATATATTTGTATTATGCGTTTTGTTTTTCTATGTATTGTGTTTTGCAGAACTGCATTAATAGGAGTCATACTAGAAAAGTAAGTAAAAAAGCTTCCCCGCTAAGCAGTTACATTCCTGCAGTGTTGGTGTGTGGATCAAGCCTCAGGACAGCTGTTGCCCAGGTGAATGAAATGGGAGTTCTGCCCCGATACAATGGAGACAGGCTTTCACTGTGTTTCCTAGCCTACCCTGACCAGGGTCTTCCGCTGTGTTTTTCACACGGTTCTGTGCAAAATGGAGAGGTGGCTGTGAGGGACTCCCTGGTTAGTACAAGGACACTCACATTTGCAGGATGCTCATCAGGAACTTGGCAGGCTTTCATGCAGTTCATGCTTCCCCTAGCGTGACTGGTGACAGCGTCTATTGAATTCTACCTCCGTGTTCACTTATGGAAAGAAAGAGGTGTTCTGCTACACTTGGTCTTCCTGTAACTTTATTCCTCTTAAAGTCAGCACCTGACTTTAAGACTAATTAAAGTCCTTATACAGGAGTAGAACTAGTTTGAATGTCTCTGAAAAACCTGTTCTGTGTTTCCTGTTCTGCATGTATCACTTCATTTTTTTGCCATCATGGGAAAAGTCATGTACTGCTTGTTGGCTTGCAACACTGTCTCTTTGATATCCAAGACAGGCTGAAAAAGACCAAAGCAGAGCAATATGATGGGTTGGTGACCAAAGTGGGGCACATGTTGTAAAAGCGGTGCAAGCTATGTAAACCAAATATCCAATTTGCTCAGAAGGGGTAATATGAGTTACTTTTAAATAGTTAGCTTTTATGGTCAATTGGGTACTGCCACATTACTAATAATAAGACATAAATCTATTTGTTATAATATGAGATCATTTTTTAAGACTCTCAGACTAAATTTTCAGGTAAAGAGACAAAATTGAAATTTATAATCCGTACAATTTTTTGTGTAATTGTTATTAATAAATTAGCAAGAAAGAGGCAGCAGATGGAATGAATTGTTGTAGTTCATTAATTTTATTATGGCTTTCTTTGCATGAGCCAGTTATGTCTGTCATTGTGTATCTAAGCTGCAGTGGTGTCCAAAGGAAAGGGCACACAGACAAGGACAAATAGTCTTGCAGATTTCCTCTTTTCTGAGGTGGCCAGAGAAAATTCAGTCTCGGTTGCCACTAATAGCTTTGGTGAAGGTATCAGGCTCCAAAAGTTGTCGCAAGTGCATAAGCTCCAAAGACTGGGACGGAGAGATGATTTTTCATCTTGGGTGTACACAAAACGGGGATCTTCTGTCTGAAGTAGTTACCAGCTCTTGATGATGATGACAATTTCTGAGTTTGGCCTTGGTGTGCTTTCCAAAGATGCCACACTGCAATTTGCAGAAAAAAGTGTCTTTGTGGTTAAGGACAACAGAGAAGAGAATTATACTTGTGGTGCCTGTGGCTCAGGAAAGCTCCTTTTATATATGGCACTGTGACTTCTTTAATTAGAAGACACTCTGCCATCTCCTGAGCCCCTCTGTGGTAATATGCTGATAAATCAACTCGCATTCCACGTGAAACTTTGCTTTACCTTCAGACCTTGTATTCTCAACTTGAAGATGCTGGTTGTTTTCCTGTCAGATGTATGCTTCGCTTAATGACTGTAGTTTATTACCCCGTAGGCCGTATCCTGTATATTTTAAGAACCAACACCTCTGAGATTGTGACTTGGTGGAAGGAGGTGACATGTGTCATTGCTGTTGTTTTCACTACAGCCTTGTGGAAAAAAACTAATTACCTTTTCATCTTGGTAAATTCAGAGGTCAGTTTACCACTACTATATCACAACATGACAGGGAACATGGGTAATTAGGTAGGCTGTGTAACCTGGATATTCCATGGATCTCATTACATCTTATTTAGAAAGGCTATAATTTGATTGGTGGAAAATTAAGGCATCTCCTCATGGGTCATTTTATCTTTCTGCAATAATAATTCTTGGCTTGATTAAAAATTGATCCAGTGTCTTAAAGTGAATTTATTATTGCTGCAATCTATCACCCACAGACAGATAATCTGGTTCCCATCTTTATCTGATTTGAAAAATCTGTCACTTATTATGTGTTGGTTTTTTCCCAATCATTTAAATTGATGGTTTGCTGAGGCAAGGCGTGCTACCATAGGCTTTTCAGAGAAAGCATGTATGAGACGTTAAGCCAGTACTTTTTACTGCAAGGAATCTGATACTATGTCAAGTATCGATTGGAACTGTGGTGTGGCATCATTTTCTCTGGGGAAAAAAAAAAAATCAAGCAGAAATTTTGGATGCAGAGCAATAAGAAGGACAGACAAGCTGTATTGTTGGAGAAAACGATCTGTGTGTGCCTAGTGCCTGGATGAATTCCTGCTTTGTGTGTTGCAGCTTCTGCTGAGCATGGATCTTAAATTGTCCAGCCTGTGTGGAGGGCTGTCCCGAACTCCTGGCTTTAGGGAGAACCGAAAACACCTTAGCCATGGAGCTGTGCAACAAAATCCTTACCCATTCAGATCAAATAAACATAAAGAAGCAGAGGTTAGATGACTGAACAGCTTCACCAGAATGACAGTTTTGGGAAATGTTTTTCCCTCTATTGTCTGCTTGAGCTTTGGTGAATCTTCTTCAGGCTTCAGTTGTGAACTGATTTGCCCATGCAAAAGCAGAGTGTTAAATTCTGATTGGGGAAGAGGGATCTGCAAATAATTTTAAAAACATCTTGGTTAAAGAAATATTGCAGTAAATGTTGCATTAAGAATAATAAAAGGATTTGACACATGCCCATCTTTAACAACAACATTTGTAAACAAGATATGGCTATTGGAAAAACACTGTGTGTGTAGTATAAGCATTAGAGAATCACAGTGATCTCTAGGCATTTTAACACACTTTCCTTCCAGTTGTGCAAAATATTTTTAAAAAGCAAGGTCATATTCATTTCTCTCCAGGAACCTTGTGGATCCAGTTGTATCTATACCTATGCTTATAAGTGAACACTGGCAACTATTACATATGGTCTGATTCCTGCAGCTACCCTGGAGAAAAAGAGGATGAAAGAAGATTGTGCAGCCAGCCTGTCAAGGGGTGAGTGTGTGAGAGAAGGAACGGTTATTAACAGTCCTGTTGTATGGCTTAAGACTGAGGCAAAAAGGGGTAAAAATAGAGGCACTTGTTTTTTTTGTTGTATTTCTTGAAGCTGAGTAAAGCCTGAGGCAGCTGTTTCTCTCAGCAAATTTCCTATTGCTTAAATATGGTGGCTCTTATAAAATAAACAGGTGTAGTTCAGCTCTGGAAGTTTGAATAGTTTGGTATAGAAGGTCATCTATAAATTTAGACTGAAAAAAACAGTAAAAAATAATTGATGTAATAAACCTTTGGTTGTGGAATAGAAGCTGGCTGACATTCTAGTCTCGGTGTAGTCAATGGGAATTTTGGTTCTGACTTCTGTAAGGCTGAAACTTCACTTTGTGCATGTTATAAAATGTGTCCTTTCCAATCTAGTGTAGGCTGACTCCTGCCAGCCCCATCCAATCAGTGCCCTCCTAATTCAGGATTGAAATTCCAAAATGTCTTCTGTTTGTGTGTGTGGGTTGTTGTGGGTTTTTTTTGTTTGTTTGTTTTGTTTTGTATTGTTTTTTTTTTTTTTTTTTTTTAAAAGGACTGTGTGCCAAATTAGCATAATCAAAAAGAGAATCACTCTGTTCCTTCAAACCAGGCTGCAGGGCACTCCTGCCTTTCTTGGAGGGAAAAGGCTGCTGTTTTTTTTCTTTTTTTTAAATTAAGGCCTCTTAAATGTGGGCCGCAAAACTGAGTTGGTTCTGTTTATGCTGAGCAAGCCGAGTCGGCTCCCTTTCCAGGCCTGTGAAGGATGCATGTAACCTATGATGACAGATACTTATCAGAACAAGAGTTGAGACTCTTGGAAGTGAGAGAAATAGCCTTGGTAAATGAATTTTTTCTGCTTATCCTGTCTGGGTCACTCACTGCATTGTTCAGTCTTCAGACCTCTATGTCGTGTTTCAGTTTGGGAAATGGACTGCTCAGAAACATGTTCTTTATGGCTGGTACAGGTGTGTTGTAATGAGGTCCCATAGTCTTCGGAGGGGCATTGTGTTTTTGTCTGTTTTGAGATGAAGTCTGCACCTAGGACCTCCAGGCAGGCCAGGAGATGGTGGCTCACCAAGAGGCATCTTGCTGCAAGTGGTACCCTGGGCCTCGCTGCAGTATCTTGCCTTTGGGGAAAGCAGTGGCTCCCTGGAGTTCAGAAGCAGGAGCCTCAGGGTGGCAGGAGCTGCCTCTCCCTGGTGCCCATCTTGTCCTAATCCTGCTCCCAGCTCTGCGCCTTCTCATGAGGTGTTGGAAGTCTGCCTCAAACAAGTGATGAGCTGCTGACCTTTAGCTTGCCTAATGACTGATGGCAAGGGAGAAGGTTGAAGAAGAGGCTTCCAGATGCATGATCCCTCATTGATTTTCTTTGCTTATGCCTCCCAAGTTACTGTTGATATGATCTTGCTGTTGTTAATACTTTCCCCAGAGACCAGGTGTTTATTACTTGTCTGTATTTCCTAAAATTAGACCTGACTACAGGACTGGAACACAGATAAAAGCAAAAGGTGTAACATTCTCTGCAACACATTCCTAGCAATATGTGAAAAACCATCTAGATAGGTAAAGCTGCGTGTCATCTTAAAACAGAACAGAACAAGCTAATAGACATGGAGCAGGTTTCCCCTATTGTGTTTCACTGAAGGTAGCAATAACTGATGCTGCTCTGGTCTCCTTAAAATAGATTTGATAATTAAAAAAGTTGTTTCTGAAAGAAGAGGATGTTAATATATACTAACAAATTTGTATTTGTATTAAATGTCCCTGGTGTCTAAAAGGCCCTGAACATATATAGTAAGTGGAATAGTTGCCTTCTTATTTTAATATGGACTTGGTGTCTCCACCCAGGAAGTAACAGCAGCAGCAAGTAGGGCCAACTGCATGGTAGGAGTAAGGATAAATAAATAAAACAAAACTGTAAAAAAAAATAAGCTGCACTGGGTTTTAGTGTAGTGTCCAATCAGCATTACAGTCTGTAATATGTGTTACAAAATCAGGCCATAGTTCTGCATCTTCTTTTTAATTATAAATGCATTTTTCTGCTGCCACTTTATTACAGAATAATTTTTTCGTACTTGGTATCATTTGGTCTGAATCTGGATTTTTTTGACACTTAACATACATGCAAGCATGTGGCTAGAGTTAAGAAGTCTTGTGCCAACACCTGCGATTTCCAAGGCAGAGCTGACGTACTTAAATGCACTTGTCAGTCACCTCTTACCCTGCAGACTGCTCAGGGCCTCGTTCCCATGGACCAGCAGCCTGGGTTTAGGATGCTGTGGTGGAGTTCTGCTTGTGGTGTTTGAAAACATGTTTATGTTAGGAAATTATAAAATCACATTTTGTTAAATACAGGTTTTATGTGAGATTGTGGGGGGCTTTTATCAGTAAAAGTAGTGCTGGCTTTAATCTTCTTGTACTGTAAACAAGCTTGTGCACATTCCTAGCAAATCTACAGCACTTTGTGTAGTGGGTAAGTTTTTCAAAGTGATCAGGCTTGCCTTGTGAGTGTGGACACTCAGAAGAAGTCAAAGGGCTTCAGTGGGAGATTGCTGTGCTCATACTCTCCTGAACATGGCATCAGTTACTTAGCTTCCTAAACTCTACTTCAGACTGTTAGGCAATTGCTTTAAAAGGTGTTGGTCTGCATTTTCACTTTCCTCCTCTGTATCTGTGATTTCCTCACTAAAGAAATACCCAAGAACATCCATCTCCTGTCTTGTCTAATTAGGTGAGCCTTCTCAATCATTATCGGGTCATTTGTCCTGTCCATTTCTTCTCACAAGCAACAAATGAGGCAAGGTTCTTGCTATATTCACCGCCAGCAGTGCTACCAATGAAGAAGGGAGAGGGGAAAATGCTTTACAGGGTATTGACGCAGATGCTAGCTAGCGCTGAATGCTGTGCTGTATCTGAAATAAAATAGTTCTTTTTATCTACCCTTCCCTTTATTTATAATTTTCTCTTCTCCTTCACTTTATTTATAACTCTGTTTTCAAAGTGTGAGAACTAATTACTAGATTGTGTCATTGCATTTACTCATCCCTCTCATATAAATTATTTTCTGTGATCAGAAAATACCTAACTGCCGTAAAATCCAGTAATCTATGTACAAACCAAAAAAGATCCAAGCACAGATACCGAGTGTGTTGGAGGCTGTGTACGCTATTAACACTCTTGCCTGAGCAGACACAATTGTATTGGGGCATCAGTAAAGTTAAGTGTTTTCCCATGCAATATTGAATACTGGGAGAGGCAGCAACTGATTCAAGGTAAAATGAGGTTTTTTAACTACAATGTTAGATATTGCTGGTGATCTTAGGTTATTTAATACATCATATGTAGGGTTTTTGAGGAGGCAGGTAGGAGAGAAAAGAAAGGGAAGGCTAATTAGGAAATGAAGCATGGGAGTTTGCAACCTGTAACTTCATGTGAGCATATAGTGCTGCTTTTGAGGAACAGCTATTGTAACACCCATATAGCCAGTCTGAAATACGAAAATAAGTGTTCTGCTGGATCAACAGATGTTCTGAGGGGGTTTGATACACACAAGGAAAAACTACATCTCCAGCCCCCTCAGAAGCATCTCTTTGGCACAGTACACCACCTCATGTGTCTTGGTACTATCCTTTGAAGCCTTTGTAGATGTTCTTTGGGATGCGTCTGGGATGCTTGTAAACTAGTAAACAGTGATTTTGTGTAAATACAACATTTTTCCAAGTGCTATAGGGGACAGAGAAGACATTCTTGTTGGAGAGACATCCAACCTGTGCATATTTATTGTGGGCTTTTTTCCCTTTCCCAGATGGCTCTTCAAAAATAATTTTGTTATTAAAATATACAAAGACCAGTGCAGTGTGTTATGACATAGCAGGCAGCTGGGCTGCTCAGGAGGCATGAATGGCAGTTCAGAGTTGGATACTGCCATCCGTAGAAGGTCTTTCTCATTGTCAGTTTAGACCCTGCCTCTTCTATGATATTTGGCTCTAACAACTTAAAGCCATTCTGTGTGTAGCTCAGAAAGTGTGCTGCAACTCCACAGCAGAAGTGGAATACTGTAAGATAAAGATGTTGGAAGGCGATTCTGTCTATTAGTTGGTCTGACCTCCTGTTGAAAGCCTTGGATTAACTTTTCCTGGGCCCTGTCAAACTGAGTCTCAACTGCTCCCAGCAAGGAAGATTCCACCACCTCTCTGGGCAACCTATTTCAATCTGAATTGTTCTCATGGTAAAGAATGTGTGTACATTTTTATTTTTCTGGAATTTGCCCTGGAGCAACTTAGTTCTCTGCATAGGATTTGGTGTGCTCTTTGCCACTGTGATTGAAGGGCCTTTTTACAAACTACTTAGATCTATTTGAAGGAAAGTATATATATTATAAATGAACACACGAATTGAAAGTGCATATTTTAAATGATCATTCAGGAAATCTTTGAGAATAGGCTTGACCGTGGTTTGAAATTACATCCAGGCCAGTAAAAATGCTTATTCCTAAAGCATCCAAGTTCAGTTTAATTTTCTACCTGTGGCAATGATGAAATGATATTGCCCCGTATGTCACAAAGCTTTAATTCACCTGTTGATATCAATAGAAATATTAACACTTTTTTGTGGATCTTCCTTCCTTAGCACAACACAAGCTCATTTTGTGTACAAGCTCTCCTATCAAAGGCACCCTGACAGTTGTTAAATCTCAAATCTGTTCTTCTTTATTGCTTTGAATTAAGAGACATAGGCAAAGATGAAAATAATAGAAGGGAAAATTGAGCATTCAGGGAGAGAAATGAAAGCCATTCTGGGGAACAGAGGCTGCAGAATGGAAGACTCAGAGCAGCGGCGAAGAGATTTGTCTGAGGGGACAGGCAATAAAACCATGTCAGAAAAGTGTGGGGAGTGGGGCAGAAGAAGAAATGGACAAAGGAGACCGTAAATTGATTCCTTGGCTTCCTGGAGATGTGCAATCCAAGTGATTAACTGCAAAATCTGTGATTTGATAGATCTGGTGCAACAGAAGAAAGATCACATCCTGCTAATGAAGCAATGCATAGTTTGATTAATCCTTATTTTCCCTGCTTCCCCCCCCCCCCCAATAAGTTTTGATTTTTGGATAAATACATCACTGCCAAACTTGGTGTTCACAGAAGTAGGTCATTTTAGATGTGAAATCCTTGCCATTGTATGGTGCAGGAAGTCACAGTGTCTTTCAAGTAATAATATTCCCTTTTGTCGGTATGTTTCTGAATGGCTAATGTGATTGCAGCAACAGTGCAAGAACTGTTGAACTTGATTTTTAAATATATCAAGGAGTACTTGTTTAGAATTAAATTACTTTTGATCAAAATACTGTAGGAATAGCAAGGATGAACTGCTTATGTTCTAGGTCTCTATAATGAGTGTATACTCCATCATATTGTAGAAGTGGAGCACACTAGAGTGTTTTCAAACCTTGCAACAGCAGCCAGGATTTCTCTCTTCCTTGGGAAGTGAAGGAGAAAATGCATTTCTGTTCTCCCTGGGGAGAAACAAGTGGCTTTTCACTTGGATAAGTGCTATTACCTTCTTCCTGGTTTTCCCAAGGAAACTGGGTATTTAATAATTATCTTCGTACAAGCACTGACTCTGGTAGGCAGGAAACAAATGGTTAATTCACATGAGCCCCACCTCAGCGTGCTGCTTAAGCCCAGGACTAAATATCTCTGTTGGGTTTCACGTGAGTTCCCATTTGATGCTCATCATCAGCATGACTGAGCACCTCCCAGCAGTGTATTAAGCAGCATGTTCAGCATTTCTCTCTTGGGGAGAGAACAGACGATATGAAAAATATTCACAGAGTCACAGGAGTTGGTTGAATTCTGTTTTCATTTGTTTGTGGAAAGCAGTGAAATTTGCTTTCGCTTTTTGGAGGTGCTTATTTCCTGGGGAGCACCAGGGAGTGAGTCTTGTATTTATTGTAGAAAGTCTTGCTTGCATCAGAGAAGTTCTTAACTAAAGAAGTCATCCTTCATATTTTGTCCTGTGTAAATATTTTGTCCTGTCCTGTAAGTTTGGTCCCCTGCACTCATGGCAGTGAGTGCCTTGATGATAACCACCATCACCTTTAAAACCCAGTGGTCCATGAGAGTAGCAAGAAGCAAGGCAGCTTGGATGGACTCTCTGAATCAGTATTTCTGACTCAGCATTGCAGTTTATTGCACTGACTGGCCTTTCTAGAGTGTTTAAGGCATCATGTCTCTGCATTGCTATGAAATCAGCGTCTCAACTATTTATAAATTTGCCCTAATTCCTCCCACATCTGTCCTGCCCAAAGGATATAAGGAAGCTTTACATTTTCTGCTTTGCAGAACAGAATTTCATGGGGATAAACTTATCTGAATTGCTGGAGTCACAGAGCAGCTTGTATCCATAATGGAAATACAAAACAATTTTCAGCAGTCTGATGCTTAACTTCCCAACCTTTGGCTTCAAATTCATTTGTACTCAGCTTGTCATATTCTTGTGGTTTTCAGTTCAAACTACGATTTGTGTGACTCCCTTCCCCCAGCCTTTAATGAAGATGTTTACCTGAGTCTCATCTGTGTGGTGTGACTTGCAGTCTTGGCTTAGTGGAGGAAGGCCCAAGGCTGGCCTGCCAGAGGTGAGATAAATTGGGACTGAAATCCCCTGGGAGAACCTGAGGTGTGGAAGCTGTTTTGCTGTGACTAGCTCTCATCAGTAATGATAACCCCTCAATTTTGTGCCACCTAAATTCACCCAAAATTATATGCTAAATATAAATATTCATTTTATAAATATGCATGTTAATTAAATATACATTTATTTTAAATGCATGTGTTAATTATACACGTTACATCAGATCACAATTAAGTCAATAGAAATTGGAGATTTGCATATAATCATGCTTGTATACTAATCAGTTGTCAGTCTGGAAAGCCATTTTCTGCATCTAGACAGAATATAGACCTTGGTCCAGTGATCAGTTTAAAGACTGAGTAGCAGCCTCAGTTCTTTTGTTTTTATGGACTTTATTCCTAGAAAAGAACAGGAAGAAATGTGACTGCTCCTTTTCAGTGCATAAGGGATGCCCAGTAGTTCCTTCATGTTTTATTCTACATCTTCCAGGAGCCTTGTAGAGTCCAGAATTTGGCCAAATGAGGTCAGTCCTCTGATATGTCAAAACTGTGGTAAACCTGCCTCAGCAATTTCACTTGATGGGGAATGGAAATTCTTTTTGAGCGATGCACATTGCTCTTCTGGTGTGCTATTTAAATTTAACTTTGCCTAACCCCAGATCTTCTGGAAAAGATATGAGCAATTCCACATGATGTGCTGAATAGTTATGGTGAAATTGCCTCGTCTGCCTGTTGATTTCTGCAGGTTGTAAGCGTTTGGGGTGTTCATCATAGTCTTTTTCTGGGTTCAATTTAACTGCAGGGTTGGAGTCTGTATTTACTGTATTAAAAACTGTTTGAAATGACCATGAATTTAGTTCTGTATCAGTGTCGGTGATACTGTGTTTTTGTCTAGTTCTGAAGCAAATATATGTGTCCCTGAGAAAATACTTGAGGACTGAACTGTTCAGAAAGCAGCGTTTCTTTGAGAATTTTGTTTTTCTGAAGTGTTTCTCTGATAGAAGCAGGTGACCTTTAGGTCTTGGTTTCGCACAGTGATGTGTATTCATTGGTGCCAAGACTTACCACCGCAGTGAGTGTGTAACTAAGGCCATCCTTGTCTGGCAGTGCACTTGAGCACCCTATAAAGTGCCATCCAAGACACAGGAATCAGTGCATCTGTACGTGCTCCAGTAAAGGAAATTCCTTCCTGAACTGGGATCCAGGGATCAAAGAGGAGATGAGCATTCAGCTCCCGTTGGCTTAGGCAGTGGGATGCCGTGTTATTCAGGAATAAGGTCCCCATTCAGAGAAGCAGTTAAAGACTCATTTACCTTTATGCACATGAGCACTGACAAGGAGTTTGGTTCATGGAAAGAAGTGTATCCTTAAGTTAGGGCTGCTTCTGTGTCACAACAGTCTTGCACTGATTTTGGGGGGGAATATGAGAGAGCGTTGGGGTCCTTGTTCCCACAACATTCCCTCCATGTGCTCCAAAAGTTAGTTTGGTGTCACAAGCAGGACTGTAGTCACTGCAGTGTCTCACAGCGTGCTCTTGTTATTTCTTGTTGACTTTTCCTACACAGCTTTAAATTCACTTTGCCTTGGTAGCATTATCATTATAGAGTGCTATTCACCCTGAATAGTTTGCAGGTTAAAACCCATCAAGGTATTAAAACAAACCCCGTGTACCTATTTCATCAGTCATTTTAATCTTTAAAATATTTGCTTCAGGTATCCAGGACACCACTGATTGCTTGCTGTGTTATGTAAATCTACAGAAGAAAATAGGTCACTCTTCAAAATGTCTTCTTGTAAGGATGCAATTAAGCCGCATTAAGACAATTACAGTATTTTAAGTACCTGCTGATTTTTAAAAAACAATGTAGTTTTACGTTTTGACAGTGATATAATTTCCTATTTATTGTTTTAATTAAAAATACCGGTAAATAGGATTAAAGCCAATTGTATGGTAATTTGACATAACCACTGCAATTCTCAAGTAACATAGGTGTCTACAGTACATTAATGATAGAGGGGGGGAAGGGGAAAAGAAAAACCCTGCTGATTATTCAAATCAAGAGTTCTGGTTAAGCAGGAATCCTGAATCAGGCACATCTGGATTCTGCTCATGCTTGGATCTTCTCTTATCCATTAAAGCAATGGTGTGTTTGGTCTTAACTCTAAGCATCCCAGAGGTTTTGTAGGTGTTGGGAAGGTTGGCTGTAGTTTTGATGCTGGCTTGTGACTTTGGCCAGTGTGTTCAAGAAGTCTGTATTTTGGCTTTTTGCAAAGGTAAGAATTCAGATGAACTGAAAAGCTCAAGGACTAGAACATGGAACAAAGTACAAGAAGACTTTAAGAGGTCCAAAAAGCATCTGGAATTTATAGCCACGCCTTAAAATGGGAGAGAGCTTGTAGGAAGTGGCTACATTGCCATATCCAAAAGGTTAGTAAGAATAAGAGAAGAATGAAGAAAGCATTTATGTGTGGGGGAAACATTGTTCAGCACAGGCATCAGCACTGTGTCAATAGAAAGTTTAGGAACAAACAAAAAACTTGCAAGAAATCAAGTAAATTTTGTCCCTTCAAAAGTCTGTCAAAGCCATAGTTTTCAGTTGTATGATGGCAGGAAAATGAGGTTCCCAATTAGTCTGTTTCACTCTCAAATTCCCAATACCATTATAAGTTTTTTTAATGTCTGATTTAAGACCACTGTTTCTGTTGTAAGGCCAGCACATTCCTTCAGAGTCAGCTCTTCAACTGTAGGCATTGTGAGATAGGTGATAACCTGAGACCTCCCTTTGGATGATTATATTATAACCCTGAATATTACTCGTGTTTGCACAAGACTAACCTCTTAACTGGACTTGGTAACTTTGTTTTAAAGAAGGACATGCTGTAGGCATATTTCCAGGTTCTATCAAAGCTCACTGTTTTATGGCTGCAAGGGAATTTACTCAAGTGAAGTAAAAGGAGTTTAGAACAACTGTAGCCTGGCCAAAGAGAAGGCTGAAAAGTCCAGGTTGGAAGGGAGATGTTTGGCTGGAGGGAGCCTGTGAGGAGTCCTCAGGGATGGAATTTAGGCTTGGTCATATTTAATGTTTTTGTCAGAAATTATGGGGCACAAACTATTGAAATTCCCTCATAACATTTGCAAATGATGCAAAGATAGGAGATTAACACCTCATCATAAAAAAATGGACAACCTTGTAATTGAGGAGGGAGAGAAATGAGATTATATTGTTGCAGTATATTTTAAGTAATGAGTGCGAGAATTAAAAATAATTTCTTCACAAATAGCAAATGGCCTATTTGGACACAATGGTGGAATCAGACCTACATGTATTAAATGTTCTCCTGATCACAAATTTGTGATCACTATTAATGACCAGAGATTAACACAAGCCTGGGATCTGTCATGTGAAATTTTTTGCTGTGAGAAAAATACGGGTGAAAACATGTGTGAATACTATTCACTGTTTTGGTCCTCCATGTTCCAGAAGGAAGAATTCAGACAGGAACATGTGCAGAGTCGTGAAGGAGGAGATGTAGAAGCTTCCTTTTACAAGTGAAGGCTACAACAGTCTACATATTTAATCCAGGTAAAATCAAGGACTTTAGGATTCGTTTTGAAAGAACTATTTATTATAAAGGATAATAAGTATTAAGAATAAATAGTTGCTAATAGGCTAGGAGTATGGTTTTTGCCTCCAAAATCTTCCATGAAGTCTTCGTGACACATTTGCTCTTCATGGGGCTCTGACAGGTGAACTATCTTCTGAAATTCCCCGGCTCCTGAGGGCCAGGAGGAGTCAGGACGGTCCTCTGCATCCCTTTCTAGGGACCAGACTTGTGGATGGGGGAGTCCACTCAGGGTCCATTACCCTCTGTAGAAACACCTGCAAAGGGATTAATTCACACATGTAACTAAAAGCAGCACCTGGAACTGAATCTGGCATTAGAACAAGGAAGTCCCCCCACACCTGACGTGCCACCTAGCATGAGGACAGGCACAGTCTAACCCAGTCACCGTGATAACCACTAGAACAGTGCCCTGAAATCCTCTTCTGAGAGTGCCACCTCCTAAAGCATTTGCGGGATGAGCAGTGAAGACAGAATTTAAGGGAAGCAAAAGGAGTGCTTCAAATTACAGGTTTGTAGCTGACTACTGCTAGTCAGTCAATTTTACCCAATTTGCACTCATGAATACAGATTTTTTTTTTTTTCCTTTCTTCTTGATGCACAGGTGCACCCCTGCTGCACCAGGCATATTATTTCAGGCTGCTGTGAAGATGTGTTTGCCAGGCTAAGTTGTTACCGTTAAATTGTATATCTATATTACACAAGATATATAATACTTATTCAGATCTGCAAATGTTAACTTATAGTAATTATATGGCAGAATTACACATATGTATATGCATAAAAAATAATCAAGCTAGCCAACTGCCCGCTACCTGTCATTTCTATCCTCTCCTTTCCTTCATTCCAAACATCCAAGATAACACTTTAAAATTGACATTTGGCCACTTAAGTCAAGCTTCTCCTCTGTGCGAGGAATAATACTGTGACTCTTACAGCTTTAACAGTAATCACTCACCGGTCCTTCCTGGAATATAAACCAAATCTGTTTATTACTCTGAAATAAACAGCAGTAACATCTCTAGCACCATTGAAAAAATGAATGCTGCACACTTCATAATAAATGTAGCTAGTGAAAATGTTACTGTTGGTGCTTACCTAAACCCAGATCAGGTGAACAATTAAGGCACGAAGATGTGTTAATTGGTGGGTTTTCTCCCATCTTGAGTTTACTTAATGGATACAGCTCACAAATTCGTATCCAGATATGAAGTGAGATATGTTTTGTTTAAACTTGTATTCCGGGCATGTCCTTGGAGGTACCAAGCACCCTGAAATCATCTGCCATCTGTGGGAGCTGCAAGAGTTCAGCGCTGAGCAGAAAATCAGGCCCTTTGTGTTTTGCGAATGCTAATCCATTGTTATGGTTTCCTTTTAAACCGAAAATAAACACAATGTGTGTGCTGCTCACTTAGACAGGTGCTAGAGCTGACAGCTCGAGGTTTAAGGGCAGGGGTCAAGCAATCAAAAGTGGTCCTCTCTGGCATAGATCATCAAACAGGGAGTGCATCAATGGGCTCAGTGGCGAAGGCTGGAAATTAATCAGCTCAGCCCTCAGTGTTTAGCCATGCTGATTATATACTGGCAAAGTGAGCACGAGATGACAGGCCAGAGGAGCTAACGTAATAGGAGTTCGCTCCCAACAAAGGCAGGGAAGAAAGATCAATTTGCAATATTCTTTTCTGTACCCATGCAACAAAGCAGAAACATGAAAGCGGAACATTAAGGGATGCTCCCTATGAACTGGACAAATCAATAAACATCAGTGGTAAGGGGGAGAAAAAAAGTTTCTCGTTCTATTGTGTACTCTGAGGCCTTTTCTGTCTTTGTGAAGTGCTGAGTAGCAGTGGCCTCCGTCATGTTTCCTTTCACCTACATGGTGTCATCTGCTTCAGTCTCAAGGTGAGTGCTGGTTTGCACCATCTGAGTACGTGTTTAAGGAAATTATTCCGTCTCTTTGGGAAGAGAAGGTAGGAAACGACAGGGTCTATAGAAGCTGCAGTGGCAGCTCCATGCATAGTTCCATTTCTGCTTCACAGCTGGGGCTGGAAACTGGGATTTGGTGCTTGCACCAGGTGAAAGGTTTCACGGGTTTCCATTCAAAACTCTTGAATAAGTGCCAGTTGCTTTCATGGGGAGCACGAGATACGGAACATGATTTGATGTATAGGAGTTTAACTTTTCAGGTCATAGCTGGGATAATGTTAGAAATCCAGTGACAAAATAAAGATGTGTCCAGTTTGGGGAGACTAATATTGAGTTCTAGTAGCATTTGGGAAAGGGAACTACAACTGAAAAGAGAAATGCTAAGTGCAGCCAAATCTACTCGGTGTTGGGCCAGTTATATTATCATCTTAAATATTTGACTGTGAGAGCCAGGCCTGGAAATTAAAGTATTTCCAGCAGTGTTACAGGTGAAAATGGTTAGTGCAAAGCTGTATGTGAAATAGCTTTTAAATGCATATGCAGTGTGTGCTGTTGTTGAAATAATAGCTTTCTTTTGGCTTCCTGGAGGCTTTGGTGGAAGAGTCCTTGCTGCTTTTGCACCTTTTTTTTCTTTTTTTCTTTTCTTTTCCTTTCCCCAAATTGAACTGTGTAGAATGATAAAGCAGGCATTTAAGCATGTGATTACTCCTTTTGTGCCAAGCATGTGCTTCACAAGGCACTTGTGTGAAGAGGCTGTTACCTGCTGGAGGGGAGCTGGTGATGACCATGGGGCAGGTGGCGACCTTGTCAACCTGGGCACAGTCTCCCTGTACCCGGGCAGGACAGCAGAGCTGGTGTGAGGATAGCACCCATGGTGGGATGCAGTCTGGGCCCTGGTGCTGGTGATGGCAGTGGTAGCTGCAAAATACTTTTCTGGTGAATGAAAAGAGACTATGAAACACATTGGACTTGAAAAGATGTTTGTGTTTGTCAGCAATTTTATTAAGTTATTGTGTTATTTAAGAACTGTTTTTCCTCAGTTCCCAAATAGGCTAAGTCAGCTTGGCAGGTCCAGACAGGAGGAATGCAGGATGTGCTAAAAAGAAACAAAACTCAGCAGATGCTAGAACGGAGTGTTGACACCTCCTGCAAACAGGCTGTTTACTTGCAGAGCCAAAACAGGTCATCACCAAGTTATATGTGATATATGTGAAGTTATATGTCATGGCTAAGGCACGGGTAGGAAGGAGATGCTTTTTGGCTGACTGTTTTCTGGCAGAGTCACAGGGTGAATAAATTCAGAAAAGGTTATGAGAAACCAATAGTTTCTTTCTCTTATTCATGAGCAAGAAGCCCAGCAAAGGGGATGAAGGAGGAGTGGGAACAGTTGCAGAAGCCCAGATTGTGCCTTGGATTAGTGTCTGATGAAGTACTCGAGAGTAAAGGACAGATGCTGGGTACTTGGGAAAAGTAAACTGATGCAAGTTTTTCAGAAAAATCATCTTCATGTAAGCAATGCAGACATGTACCAAACTCAAAACTCTGGTAACCTGGTAAACAAGACAAAAGTTGTCTGGTTGCTACTGCTCCCTCAAGGGAGCCCTGCACTGCGTGGGCTTCCTGGATGTTGCTGGGGGAAGTTGAGAAGAAAACATGACCTAGGAAATGTAGTTAGTCTTGAAAGTGATAAGTAAATCACTAAATGTTGGGGAGAGGCTTACTGAGAGAGGTGAAGTGGTTGGTGTTGTCTCTTTGTCACGCTGCTTATCTGTTTATCATCAAAAATGCTGAATCAAACAAAAGTGTTCAAATTTTTTAAACAGATAAATGTTATCAACTGTTTCGATTGTGCAAGAAATGCAGTCTATTTTTGACCATTAGGTATACCTTCATTTAATTTCGAATATCACTGTTTTACTGTGTGAAAGTGCTATTCTACATTTTGGAAATGTCTACAGGTTTGTAGATATTTTGGCTGTTGTGCTGCTGATGGAACAGAGATTAAATTGGAGAAAAGGATGCTAGGGACTACAGAGGAGTGAAAGGGACCAAAAAGCAGTGATCTCTTCTACCTGAGGTCACTGTGCCCAGTCCTTCCTTACTTTCCTAGATTAGCATCCTTCTTGCTTAATTTCTCCTGAATTAAGATACGTAAAACAAATAATTGCAAGAAGAAAAGCCTCAAAGGGTATGGGTGGCCATCTGCCTCCTCCAAAGGTCAGAGCTGGTGCTGGGGATTCTGCCCACTCTGTACACGGGTGCTGCTCCTCACTTTTTTGTGGTGGTCATACTGACAAGCTGTAGAAGATCAGTTTTGAAATTGCTGCTGGGTCTTTTCTCCTTTTTGTTCTCTAGTGTAGACTTAAAATGTGCTGTGTGTTTTCAAAATCCCATGGAACATCAGAAACTTCCTCCTGAACACACCTGATTTTCCTAAGTTGTGTGTGAGGTTGTTGTTGTGGGTGTGGGTTTTTTGTTGAGTTTTTTTTGCCTTTCAGAGTTAAAGTTAGCTATATCTAGGTCTTTGGGTTCTGAAGAACACTGCAAGGTTAGCATTTGGTCATCAAGAAACGCTTTGTGCATGATTTTTTGTGAGGACTTCTTTCCAGGTCTTCTGAACTAAACCAATGCTAAATGGTGAAATACAAAAAAAAAAAGTTGCGAATAAAATCTCACCTAGCTGATGTTAAATGACAGGCTCTTTGTTTTCAAGATTGTTGTAACTGCTTCTATTTGATCTTCTGAGTATCCTAACCATCTTTCATGACTGTTAGTTTTAAGGATTCTGCCTTTCGGCATTATATCCCACAGTTAGGATGAACTAATTTTGACACAGTTCCAGCCAGTTTCTGTTCATCCCTGACATTATATCTGGTTAGCTTTTTTTTAAGGAAAGTTACGATTGGTTTGTGCTATGATAGGCACAGTTTTCATACGATTATACTGGCTCTTCTGACTTCAGGAATGTGAGGACTCTGGACAGTTGGGTTTGACAATTTTTCTTTTTAGTTTGTGGTAAGTGAAGCTGGGATGTAGAGCTCATAAAAACCAAAAATCAAATTTTTAGAAGTGATCATTTTCATCCTGCATCTGAATGAAAAACACAGTTGAAAACAGACAGGAGATTTATTGCAAAAACTTGATTTATTTTGTTTTGAGTTATTTCTTAGAAGGAAGTTGAATCAAAACATTTTTAGATGGGTAAATTCCATTTTGACATCACAGAAAAATTTTAAAAGAATTGCAGATTTTTTTCCCCACTGAAAACATCAATCAAATTCAGCAGCTGTGCACAGCAGTGTTTAAAAGTTGCCAAATTGTGTTTTGTTAGTGGGCATTGGATTTTGGGATTTGATTTTCTTGGGGCTGCTCTGTGGTGTGGCTCTGTCTGCTGTAGTTATTCTGATCTCTGCCCTTGGAAATTGCTCAGAGGTAGTAGTTACTTGTTCTGTCACTATTGGCAGACCTTATCAGTCCTGTTAGCTAGCTGCTTATCACTGAAATAAGCAGAAGTTTGCTCTGTCGTCCACTAGCTGCCAAGTATCATTCACAAGCATTTTTTTTCTGTTGCAAGATGGACATGAAACACCTGCTGATGTCAGACTGGTTAGTAAATCCCCTCGGACCCTTTACAGGAGTCTGCACACAGGCTGTTCCTTCAGTCCCCAGTAAAAATGTGCGAACCTTTTCAAAAGTTAATGGTGATTTCTCTGTGAACTGCGTCCACGCTTATTTACCCAACTTATGGGACCGCAAAGAGAACCTCATTTCTAGGGATCTCTGTGGATCCCTCTCCGAAACTCATCTTTGTTATCATGCCACGTCCTACACTGTGTTTAAAACTAATTATGTATTAAGCAATTAAGATCCTAGGTTGGCATGCTTTTAAAAAAAATAAGAGTAGACTGGTTTTTAAGTAGCGTGGCAATTACCATGCCAGTTGTTGCTGATGCTTGAAAATCTCTCTCCAAGTTTGAGGGAGCCTCGTCTGTTGTTAAAGACCCTGATAAGGCTGGAGTGCCTATCTGCTCTGATTCACTGGTACAACCGATATCTGTGAACTCTCTGAGGACATTCTTGGCAGCTGCAGGACATAATTACCACATTTGAGAATATCTTTTAGGCATTTGGATCTATGGCTGGCTTTTTAGATTGCTCCCCTGCTAACTAATACATTACTGGTTTGACACAATTGACAGCTGGCTGTGCTGGTGGCTAAAGAACTGCCTCTGGGGCTGTCTCAGAATGAGGTTAATGATGGGCTAGATGAGTTCCCTGCGCTTCCTATACATCATTTACCTGGGATTGTGCTCTCCACTAGGCTCTTCCGTGATGACAAGGGATCTGACCAAATGGCCATATGTACTAAATGGTGCAACTATTCCACTGGGCCAAATTTGGGTTTATTTACTGTTTTTTGAAGTAGCAACAACAGGAGCAAAAAAACGTTGTCTCTGAAAATGCACTTGTTTAATAAAAGGAAGGATTGTCAAACATCCATTTTGGGTTGGACTCATACTTGTTAACTGTCTGAGCGTCCCGTATCTCTCTCATGTTGTTCTGATCTGCAAAGGAGTGTTTGTACTTCACTGTGCTGTTGGTTTTCTTGCTTCCTCCTGACACGACTTCTGGAGACCACGACTAATGATGAATTTGTGAAGCTTCTATGTAGATCCCGTCTATAAGTGCCTCACATATGGAAGTTTAATAGCTATCTTTCTTGTGAAACTTCATTTGTGGTCAGCTGTGCAAGGTGAAGAGCAATCATACTGTTGATATGCAGTGCTGATGTTTCAAACAGCCATAAAAAAATAATTATTATATTTGAGGAAGGCAGCCCTAAAGGGATTGTTTTTTCTCTTAAAGCTTTTCCTGCTTTCTGAGATTGATGAAATAGTTAAGTAATTTTAAAAACAAATTCCCATCATCCCTGTTTTAAGATCTATTCCTGTAGTATGTATGGCACAGGGGAGATACCATAGCATTTTTACGAGGAGATAAAATATTGGCTTAATGATAATTTGGCAAAGTTTCAAGATATCTGAGAAGACTTCCTGGAAATTAAAAACAGCTCAAATGTAAGAGAAAATTAAGCTAGTGACCCCAAGTATAAAAGGGGAAGAGCTCAGACATCCATTCTTCCTTGCTCCTTGCTTTCTTTTTTTTTTTTTTTTTTTTTTTTAAATCCCCTCTTGATAATCATCTCCCCTTGGCCCTTGCTGCTCTCATTACAGGGTAGAAGAATAGTTTGGTGTAAATCTGCTATTGCTATAGCTGCAGACGTATAATTTTCCAGGGATTTTATTTTTTGAGGATGGCAAAACTCGATACAAAACTTTCCGAATCAAGTGGATATATCTGATTGCGCTTGCTGGGGCCAAACCCCCTTTATGCTTGCAGCCTGAGGGCTGAGGAGAGGCACTTGGTTCTTTGGGGAAATTAAATTCTTCCTTATGCTTTAGCTATTTGCACCGTTTTTCTGCAGGAAAATGTGTAAATATCTGGAGATATGTGCAGGATGTCCTAGAGACTATTTTGGTCTTCCTATTGCTGCTGCCTGTATGACTGCATTTGAGCAGATGTCCCTGTGCTACTCCCTCTTAGAGACCTGAGCTGATCCTCCTGGCCATCCTCAAATAAAGACCTTGTTTTTGTGATCTGTATGAGTTTTTGCTGAGATGGAAAGTACAGAATCAGGCCCACTAGACCTCTTGTAGGGTGAGGAGTAATTCCATCTTATCTATTGAGCTTTTGACCTGATTGCTGGGAAGAGTGGAAGGTATGTTAATTAGAGACAAGTTTCTTGGTTTGGTTTTTCAGGAGGGTGGAAAGAGGTTTTGACATTTGAACATGTGGAGCCAGACACACCATCAACATGTTTCATTTAATCACTGTGCATCAGTCAGATAGCGATAACATCTGATTCCTGCACAGCAGGCATGCCATGATAACTGGTTGTGCAGAGGCTACACATCTTATTTTAATCCCTTCTATGATTTAGCCTTTCAGAAAATTGCCACTTTTTAAACTTCTGTTAACACTTCCTTTCTACTCGTTTCCCCATGTTTCTGGGGATGGAGGATATGAAACAGAAGTTTGTGAAAGCTGAGAAAGCAAGGGCAGGGATATAAAGAAATGGGAATCAGAGTAGCATTTGGTGGTGGTGTTGAAACGTGTGTATGGGGAAAAGCTTCCAGCTTTTATAGTTACAGGACACTGTGGATGTCACCTAAATGTCAAAGATACCTGAGTCTGCAGGCATCCTGAAACAGTAGCTGTTAGGGGTGTGACCTACTGCACTTGTTTTAACTCTGAAGTCCACTGTTGCTTGCTCAGGTGATATGCTGAGGTAGGGAGCATGGAGAGGGCTCACGGACTCTGCCTGGAGCCTAGAATACAGTTTTAATTTTGTCTTGGGAAAGGCAACTCACCATAAGAAAATTTCTGGACATTTCTGCAGGTCAGAGCTGTGTTGTTGTAATACATCAGCCTGGGGTGTACTGCCATTATCTGTAAATCCTGCAGGTGTCAGTGGTTCAAGTGCTGGTGGAGTTCCGCCTTTTAGAGCCTTCATTCACAGCCTTGACCCCGGTCCCTGACAAAAGTCAGCACTGACTTTCAGGTTTCTTTCATTTATTTATTTATTTTATTTACATGCTAACCATTTAAAATCAGAGGTCCAAGCCTTGCACTCTGACCTGTTGTTACTTGCTGTTCCCATTTCTAGCCTCTTAGCTCATGTTCTGCCTGTCATCTGGCATGCTCCAGAACTTCTTTTGGAAACTGCTGTAATTACCTCACAGAGCCTGTGGAGATGGTTTCTTGTCAAGGCTCAAGTAATTAAACTTTTTAACTGCTTTCAGTCCTCCCCCTTCTTAATTTCTTTTTTCTGTGCCTTGGACACTTCCTCTTATGGTGTGCCTTTTAAAACAAACAATTACATGTTCAGCTGTCTGCTCAGGGTATGTCTACTACTCTCGCTTGAAGAAGCTTAGAGAAGATGATGTGCACTGCTCTGACCCTATGGCAAAATGCTTCTGAGTGGGATGCTCTGGACAGGCCAACTGTGTGAGCTCTGAGACTCTTGAATGGTTTCTGGAGGGCAATGGTAGGACAGTGTTGGTGGAAATATTTGGGAACAAATAGGCTTTGGTCCAAGCCAGTAGAAATCTAAAGTCAGTCCAGAAAGACTCGACTAGAGTTGAACAAGAAAGACTTTGTCGTGCATCTCCATAGATACCTGGGCACTGGCTTTGTGCTTGCTAGCTGCTCTAGGAGAGAGGTCAAAAATGGGGTGTGTCTGGATTCTCCCACTCAGTTGTTGACATCGGCAAGGTCCATCCAGAGACTGTTGGAGATTTTTATCCCAGTAAATGCCCCTTATTGCACTTAAGGGAGAAACTGAGCTGATGGTTTGGGTGCTGAGATAAGCGGCCTAACTTGGATTTTGTGCCTGATTTCTTATCACAGTAAATCTCTGGGACCTTAAGATCTTTGTAAAGCTTTGGGAGCTCTTTTAAAATAAGGATACCAGCATATCTAGTCTCAAAAAGCGACTGTCATCTACATTTGGTCTTTGCATTCTCATGTTTACAATTAATTTTACAAGGGGGTGAACTGAGGAAGAGGAGGAAACAATAAAGACATTAATGCAATTCTGAAGTCTGTTTGGCTGCCTGCATTTTTTTTTTCTTTTTCTGAAGGAGATTGTTCAGGGAGCCAACTATATGTCTGTGAATTGGCAAGGTCTGTGAAATTTTAGATAATCTCTAAAAATGTGTGTCAGCTACATAAAAAAGATCTTGCTTGTGGGATTCAAGTAATTAGGATACAAATAATTAGTAATTAAGGAATTAAATAATATTGTAAGATTTCAAACACTCTTTTGGGAGGCTGAATGAATGTGTATTTTGTTTGCTACTCTTCTGCTTTACAGCATGTAGGTCAAGTACTACTTGTGCCTCTTTAGGGGTGTGGTTGGGGTGGGGTCCAGAGGGCTTGTTCTGGGCATGCTGAGCACGGTCCCCATCAGCACTGGCTGGTGGATCTGTGTGCTCTTGTTTCACAGTATGTGGTTCCCCTTGCAACACCCAACCCTTTTAAGACTGTTTTCTCCTTTTGTGGCAAGGGTAAAGCATACATATATCCCTTTCTGGCCCTTCACCTTCTATTGCAAAAGGACAATTTCTTTCAAAATTTAAAAGATCCAACTTCCTTGACCTGAGGAATCCAGTTGAGATGTTAGAGAACCTCAAATGCCCAGCAGCTTTGGAAAATTCGACTTAATGTTTGTGTTTTTCCCTCTGAGTTGTGGGCCTCTAGCGAGCTGTTGTGCTGGTCCCGCTATGGATGTGAGCAGGCTGCCTCCGACAGGTGAGCAGAACTGCCTCTCATCTTGAAAAGGAGCAGGGAAGTGTGGGTGTATGCAGCCTTACAGACCTGAGCATCACCTGGTGGTACTATTTAATTGAAAGGGAAAGATGTAGGGCTGGGTTATTTGGTTTCTTTGGGGGTTTTTTTTGGTGGTTTTTTAATGTTTTTTTGTTTTCTGTTTGTGTGTGTTGTTTTTTTTTTAATTGCAGCACTGTATAAATTCAAGATAACTGTCAGGGATTTAATCAGAGGGCAAATGACTGACAAAAATAAAGCTAGAAGAAAGTCTTTTTCTCACTAGACTATGAATTATATTCTTGAGAGGAATGTGTATTACAGATACACAGAGTATAGTTTTGCATCCATTAAATGACACCAGGGACTTAAGATTTCAAAGACTTTGGGTGTTTATCTGTTGTAAATGTAATTGTATCTGGAAGTAAATAAGACTCTGCAATTTATAGGCACTTTAACCTTGCACTATTTATGGACATAGAGTTGCTTAGAATAATGCTGCCTTATTTTATACTGATGGTATTGTATATTTACCACTGTAGTAAGGGTTATTTCAGCTGTGAATCTTTATCAGAGTCTGCTTGTTTCTAGAGGGGTATAAACTGGCTCGTGTTGTCTCCAAAGCAACATGAACTCTCGAGCTTGGAGGAACAGAATTAAAAATTTAAGATCCATCAGTGTACCAAACATTTATGCTTATGGATAAAAATAGAGAACTCTTCCCAAATGTGGATGGATATGCTTGTATGAATGTTCTGAAAAGAGAGTTAAAATTAACAGCGGTTAATTGATTATGCTATTTGTTATGTAAGGAGAGGGAGCGTGCACACAGAATTAAACAGAAATACTTCTACATTCAGAGAAAGTTACTGTAAATAGACAAAACCCCCCTTCCTTCCTTCTGGGATCTGGTCCATACGCAGCACTCTTCTCTATCCCAAGGGCAAGGTGGGTGTGTTACTGCCTGGCTGGACAAATTTCTGGCAGGCTGTGGAACTGCAGGAGAGCACCAGCAGGTATAAGATTTTAGTAAAAAGGAAAATTTACATTTCTAGCACAGAAACAGGCTGGTAGAAGCTATGTTAATAGAAGACAGAGTGTACCACCCTTCTAATTCTAATATGGTCGCTTTTAATCAGTGGTGGTTTGACATCTCCTGATGAATCACAGTGAAAGAAGACAGTTGCAGAATCAGGACCTGCGTTTCTTAGCTATTGTATCCTGGGACAAAAGAGACACGTCAGGTCACTTTAGAGTAAACAGGGGTTGGAAAGTGAGATGAAATGGAGAAAATGTTTTGGATCTTCATCAACCCACAGAAATATTGCAGCTGTTGAGTCAGCAGTAGGGTTGTTTGTACCTAACTTTAGCCCTTTTATCCTTCCTGCTGTGCTGGCACAGCTGCATTTGGATGTAGTATGGAGGCTTTTCTCAAATGCCTGGTTTGTGCTAGTCTCTCAGATTTTTCTGCCTCCTCTCTTCTGTTACTGACTCTGATTCCTTTAAACAATAACTTTCCCAAACCAACTATATATATAGATATTATGTGTGTGTGCGTGTGTATATATATATATATATATAAAATATAAACCAGCCCCCTATTTGCAAAGACAATGTTCACACTCTGGTGTGCTGGTGTCTAGGCAGGTCAATTTATAATTGTCTCTAAGTGCTTACTCCTGCAAATGGGAAAAGTGTTTATCTGCTGCTCAGTGACAGTTGGGAGATGCTTTCAAAGCATCACAGAAAATCAAATAAATTACTTAAAATTTTATCCTTACTGGGAGAATGTACATTGATCAGTGTAAGCGAGGAGCCAACACATCCCTATCAGCAAGTAGCCTCTGGGAAGTAATTTTTTTGAACCGAATAGGTGAACAAACCCTGTAAAGGGTGATCAGTAAACAACCAAATTCCACTGTACTCGAATGTCAACCAGGATACCATCAATTCTGCTGCTGTTCATTTTTACCATCTCTGTTATTCTGAGTTGTGCTGTCCTTGCCTGAGATGGTGGTAGTTCATTGTGTCAGATATTCTTGCTTTTCAGTAAAAGTAAATAGATTTTTGATTTAGGATGATTTTTGTTTAGTAATAGAAGGGGCTGTTTTATTTGCTCCTTCCCATTAGTTACAGTTTATTAACGTATTTGCATTTGAACAATAACCTTTTCTTCTTTCTTTACTTCCTTCTGCCTGTTCAGGCAATGAAGTTGCAAACTTCTCATTTGAAATAGCTTAAAAAAAAAAAGCTTAACAGCTAATAATCCCCCAAATTACAATTATCAGTATTTATCAAAGTAAAACATGGTGTCATGCTGCATTTGATACAAAAGCATCCAGCTGAATATTCCATTAGACAGGTCCTGTGAAGTTAAAAAGAGGACTGGGTTGAGTTATGTCACTGTGGGAGGAAAAAGGCATGCACAATCAGATATTTAACACTCCTTTGCAATTATGGGAATTTTTATTCTCTCCCTAGTAGGGAACATAGCATTTTACTGCAGTGTTTCAAGTTTGCCTCCAATGGTATCTGATAGAAGTGCTTTTATCCCCTGAAGATACAGTACAAAATACAAATCATCATTGGTTTTATCTCAGCTGGAGCTGCCTATTTTCTAAATGAGTTTACTCTGTGCTACTGCCCATCAGGCACATTTTTCATCCTTCATCCCCACTCTCTTACTATAGCTGGGTTTAAGTCCTTTCTTCTGTCCTTTGTTCCTTCAGCTCAGCGAAGTAAACAGCAGGATTGATCTTACACTGCATTTTGGTATTGTTCCAACTGCTCATCAATAGACATGGGCTGGGAATGCACTGACTGGAAAAGAAGGGCAAGATTGAAATTCACTTTTTGTTCTTTGTGCCTTTTAGTGTGCAGCGGAATGTCCCTAATCTGAAAGCTGCTACACTGACTGCCTATCAACATGCAAATTAATCATCAAGTGACGAGTCCCATATTCGCTCTAAGTAAAAGTCTTTAAAGGTAGCTGTGGAGGAGAAAAAAAAAAGCCTTTTTTTAAAAAAATACAGTTGCTGGTAACTGGTATGGGGAACTAATATCACTTGCTTTGCATCTATTCCCCTGTTTAGTGATCAGCCTAATGCTTTGGAATCATCTAGGTAGAAGGGGGGAATCTTTTGATAACCTTGTAAGCAAGACAACTTAAACTAAAAATTAGCTGCAGTTAAAGCAAAGTGAAGGAGATATTGCAAACAAAAGCAACATCATGACTGCGAATTATTTGTACCTGCTTTCCTGAGGAAAGGCATTAGAAATAAACTTACAGATGCTGAATGTGATCATTTCTCATTTTTTGAGCACACAGTGTTTCCACTTGTAACTTTTCCCTGGGGTCTTGAAGGATTATAATTGAATTTGGGGCTGTAGCACGAATATACAGTACTACTCTGTTTTAATATCCATTGACTTTTATATGGCAGTTTGAGAAAATGTTTGAATGCAGGAGAAATGTATGTATTCTTTATGGAAGACTAAACAACTGGCAGAGAATAACTGAGGGCTGGAGAAGAGCTGGCTTACACATATGAGAGCTTTTCTGGTGTATTTTTCTGACTGTTGAAGAGCAGTATTTCAGACCAGGTTCCTCTTTCCATAATTGTTGAACTGATATGCCTGTAAATATATTGCATAAGAAATGGCACCAACCTGTGTACCTAACTGAATTAGTTTAATTTGTTATTGTAGCACTGAATTAGTCATCTTGTTCTTACTAGTTCTGTAGGACTTTGTTGCCTGTCTGATGAGACTCCCTACTATATGTATTCTGAAATCTTGAAAACTTTATTTATTTATCTGCCTTGCCCACTATATGATCTGAATATCTATCTGCATCTTAGAAATAAAAAGGAGGAAAAAATAAGAAAGGATTGCATCCTGCTCTCACTCCAGAGACCTAACCACATCCAAAGTTGCTCATAATTTTTGTGTTAGCTTACATTTCTTTCAGCCTTCTTGTTCTGCACCCAGGGGTAAAGTATCCTTTGCTATGTAGATAGGGTTGTAATTTTCATTCTTTCTTGGAGGCAAAAATGCTTCCTCCTTGTCTTTCTCTGGAGGAATCTTTCAGAAAAGGGGAAAAAAAAAAAAAAGAAAAACAGTGTTTTATGCTGAGCTGGGCCTGAGCTTTGAAGTATGTGTACAGACCCAAACCTCCCCTAGTTTGGGGCAGTGGGTGCTTGGGCCAGTGGGTGCTCTGGTCAGTGCTGGGGTGCCTGAGTTCCAGGCTCATGGAAAGCCCCAAGAGAGGGAGGAAGGAGGAGTGTGGTGTGTGAGAGGGAGGTATGAACAGGGAGGCCTCACCCAGGGATAGGAATTGAGGTCCCAGCCTGGACATGAGGATGAATGGAGGTGTATGTATGTCGCTATAAATAATTTGTTCATAGTGGGGGCTCTGCCTGCAGGCCCTGGTCTCACCTTTGGCTTCCCGTGGTTGCCTGGTCTTGCTGTAACCCTGCTGCATGGAAGCAGATAGTGATGCAGTTGTGGGAAGGGGAGTGTCGGTGGAGAAGTGAATTTACTCCTGGGCAGTAGGAAGAGCCACACAGTCGGTGTTCCTGTAACTAACCTACTCTTGGCACCTAGTGAGAGTGACTTCAAAGCCAGTCGAGAGGCTGGCTGCGGGTGCTGGTGCTTTGCCTCTTAGCTCACTGTAAGAGACAGGTGTCCTGGCCTTGGGGAGAAGATATCTGAGCATACCAAGGAGAGTCTCAGTGAGTCTTTTAGCCCCAAAAAATTAGTACCTTTTGAAAATAAGAGATCTCTTCTGACTCAAGACAAGAATAAAGGCTCCTTAAGTCTTTCCAGGGGAACAAATTCTAGTGTTTATAATTTGAAAAGCAGTAGCATGTTCAATTTTAGGGCTTTTTTGCATTTCTTTCTTTCTTAAGCAAAGAGGAGCAGCCAGCTTTCTCTGACCTACCACTGGCTAAAACCAGCAGAGTTTGCACAGTGTCTGTTTTAACCTGGAGGTGTCTATCTTTAACCTCCATATCCCAGCGTTGTCCTTTGGCTGGGCTGCAGCTGAGCTGGGATCCCGCCATCCTTACCAGGTGTGAGCTGGCGTGACAAGGGCCATGATCCAATTACGAGAGCTCTTGTCCATACGTTGGCTGTGCGTACGACACGTGGGCACGCCATCACAGTGGAGTTGTACTCCTGTCCACCATGATGCACAGCCAACACACCACTGCCAAAGGGCAGCCATCCGCTGTCTGGGGAAGCTGGAGCCACACTAAACTTTTGTCACCTGCAAGTCACCTTGTATGCAAGGCACCAGGCTCTTGACTCTTGGCATGAAAGCGTACAGGGGTTTATTTGCGAGCAACCACCCCAGCTAATATCAGGCACAAACACAGGCACATGCTGATTTTCATGTTTGGGGGGGAGGTTCAGGGAGGGCTCTGATTGTAGTGGCACATCTGTAAACTGCTGACATGCTGGTAAGGAATGTGCAAGCAGTAGCACAACCAAGATCTGAATTTAGCCTTGTTAGAGCTGAACACTGCTTAGAGCAAAATTTAAGGCTTGAAATGGACCTTAATCAAGGCTCTGACTAGTGCTTCCCAATGAGGACAGTTGTCATAGGGGAAATTGTCTCCTTCTGTTGAGAGAAAGCTTGTTAAACCAGTTGGCAGGATAACAGAGGGGGTGATGTTTCCATTAAAATTAGTGAGATGTCCCTTCCTTTGCTTTTGCTGCTTGCCTGATCCTTGTGCAGCGTCTTCATCACAAACACCCTAGGGGTAGGCAAATCAGCCCTGTGCATCAAGAAGGATGTCACATAAAGCCAGAAACCTCATCAGGTCATTGTCTCTGTGCTGTTTTGCTTTCCTTTAAGCATTTGTTGGACTGGGAGGGAGAGAAGTAACTTTTGCTGTTACTGAAATCAATGAAATCATCAATTTCATCAATGAAATAATCTTTCATCGATGTTTAAGTGGAAAGATGAAGCTAGATGGCTTGTGGTACGTGGCCTCAGTGCACTGCCCCTAAGCCTGCCTGGATATATAATTTCTTATACAACTCCAGGCATTTTTCACTCACTTGTGCATAGTCCCTGTTTCTGTAACCTCTGCATTTTGTGCGTGCAAATGGCATGGAGCTTCTTGGCTTCTCTCTGAGATGCATTAACCCAGGAGTGCTCTCTGTTGTTACAGTGCAGCATGTGGGTATTGATCGCTGCTGTCTGTCCCTGAGCTAGTGTGGATGAAAGCTGGTTGAAGGAGGGTGGTGTTGGCCTGTGAACGAGCGCGGGTGAAGTCCTGGCTGTGTGGCAGTAGGTGATATCAAGCTTGTCTTGTGAGAAGTCATCTTCTCTCTAGTATGACTTTGTGAGTCTTGCCACGCTACTTTTACGCAGAAAACAGTGACTACAGGTATCTCTTCTCATGTTCCCTTCATCCTGCAGTTGATTATGTGCTGAAGTACTGTCACTTGCAGATTAGTGTATATTATCCACATGTGTGTACTTACACATACAGGGAAAAGTATGTTTCCTGGCCTGCATAAGAGCTGAACTCGTGCCTGCTTGTGTATGGGTTCTGTGATTTTTCTCTTTTTTTTTTTTATTTTGTAGTTCCACAGATGGACAGGAGCTTTTTCCACTCTTACCTGCATGTGCTGCCCATCCCTTTCCCAGAGGAGTTCAGTGGTGATGGTGAGGGTTCAGCACTTCCAGATATAAGGTCAAAAAGGGAATTTCACCTGGTTGCCGGCTGGCTCAAGCTGGTGACATGCTGAGTCAGTAAGGTTTGCTGTTCATTGACTTCAGAGGTCAGTAACTTGGGGCTGTGCAGTTGCCTGGGATGTCACACGCTGTTCCTCTAGCTCAAGGAAAACTCAGTTTGACAGTTGAAACACTTCACTGATAATAGTACAACTTTTTTCAGTTAAACAGGATGCTTTTACAAGAGAACGGCTTTTTAAAGCAATGTAGCAGTTTTTCTTTGATTTTTAGGGAGAGGCTCCTGTGCAGGCTCAGTGTTTGTGCTGTAGGTTGGCTTGTACGTGAATGCAGTGTTTCAGTAGGTTGGGTGCTAGTGGGGCCAGCTGGAGTTGTGTGCCGGGTGGGCATGTGATTCAGCTGGTCTTCAAGAGATGTTTTGGAAGACCTTGTAGCAAGTGGGAAGGATAACCATGCTCAAAGGTTGGGCATGCAAGGCCAGGGTCTTCAGTTTAGGGGTAGTTGGTCTTCCAGCAGAATACTGTGTCAGGTAAACCAGCCTGCTGACATCAAAGCATTTCTGCAAAAAATGCAGCTTTTTTTTTATGACCTTCCAAGGCTACAAGGGCTAAGAGGCCACCTCAGTTGTCCTGCCTCGTTCACAGCTTGGTCTTGTGGAAGTGCCCGGCTGCATTCACAGAGTCCATGGTGGGAGCTGAGCAGCCCTGGGAGCTTGGACATGAGGAATAGAGCCTCTTTTTCTAACTGATGTTTTAAAACTGTCATGGTTTTCTTTTAATAAACTTTTTCCAGATCATGAGAAGCATTGGGAAGAACCTGTATTTTGTCCAGAAGTGGCAATAAAATCGTTCCAACTGTTGGTATATCCATAAGGAGCAGGACATCATGACTTTGGCAGGACGGAAAATAATATTGCCTTGTTCTTAAAGAGGCTTCATCCTCTCACCTGATAGCTGCTGTCCCAAACAGTTTGTGTGGCAGATAGTCTGATGCTTGTTAGTGCTACCATCCCTGGTCCCTGTAAAGAAGACGTCACCATCATTCATGGGTCCGTGGATACTTTTTCCTAAGTTAGTTGTTCACTGCTTGCCTGATTTTATTTCAGATTAAATTAGGGACAAAGCTCCCACTGGCATCCATGTGAGCGGAGGTAGATTCAGATTATTTGGTATGAACTCTACCAAACTTGGGTGTCTTCTGCTCTCTTATTGGGGGTGAGGTGTGGGAATCCTACAGCTCAGTGAAATTAAAGCTGAAGGAGTCTCAACAGAGACTCTCCAACTCCCTTCTTCCATATTAGTATGAAAACTTTGATTATATTTGACTTCTGCTCATGGAAGTTATCCCTGGATAAGGTAGGAATGGGTCTTGCAAGTGTGTTGGGGCAATCCTAAGCACAAATACAGGCTGGGAGGAGAATAGATTGAGAGCAGCCCTGAAGCGGAGGACTTGGGAGTGTTGGTTGATGAGAAGATCAGCATGAGCTGGCAATGTGCACTTGCAGCCCTGAAAGCCAACTGTATCCTGGGCTGCATCAAAAGAAACTTGGTCAGCAGGTTGAGGGAGGTGATTCTGCCCCTCTGCCCTGCTCTGGTGAGAACACACTTGGAGTACTGTGTTCAGCTCTGGAGCCCTTAGCACAGGAAGGACATGGACCTGTTGTAGTGGGTCCAGAGGAGGGCCATGAAGATGATCAAAGGCCTGGAACACCTACCTTCCCTATGAGGACAGGCTGAGAGAGTTGGGGTTGTTCAGCTTGGAGAAGAGAAGACTCCGAGGAGACCTGATTGGGGCTTTTCAGTACCTAAAGGGGGCTTGTAAGAAAGGTGGGGATAAACTTTTTAACAGGGCCTGTAGCAATAGGGTAAGGGGGAATGCTTTTAAACTCACAGAGGAGAGGTTTAGACTAGATATAAGGAAGAAATATTTTATGCTTAGGGGGGTGAAACACTGGAACAGGTTACCCAGGGAGGTGGTAGATGCCTCGTCCCTCAAAACATTCAAGGTCAGGTTGGATGGGGCTCTGGGCAACCTGATCTAGTGGAAGATGTCCCTGCGTACTGCAGGGGGGTTGGACTAGATGACCTCCATGGTCCCTTCCAACTCAAACTATTCTATTATTCCTGTGAGGGTGGTGAGACACTGGAACAGGTTGCCCAGAGAAGCTGTGGATGCACCATCCCTGGAGGTGTTCAAGGCCAGGCTGGATGAGGCTTTGAGCAACCTGGTTTAGTGGAAGGTGTCCCTGCCCATGACAGGGGGGTTGGACTTAGATGATCTCAAAGGTCTCTTCCAACCCAAACTATTCTATGTTTCTGTGAATAGGCCTAACCTTTATGGAGATCAGCCATGTAAAGGTCACTGTCTTCTGCAGTCCATCTTTTTAGGTCCCCTCAGGATGGTGGTTGTGTTGGAGCTTTGCAATGTCTGGGATGAGATGGTCACCAGCCCCAGTCCACCTTAAACCTTAAATGTGGGGACTATGAGCTATGGTGGTCTGCAGCTGCAATGTTCCTTTAGCTGGTGAATTTAAAAGGCAGAAAAAAAATCTTT